>NC_072735.1:117239879-117465144 GCF_026930045.1 Uloborus diversus
AACATTAGATAAAAGTAGTACAGCTGTCACTGGGTTGCTGGAAATGCGTCTAAAAAAATAGATTCCAAAACTAGATATTTTGAGTTGTTATAGACGAAAGATTTTCAAGAATCTTCTGGTTCCATATGTTCAAATGAAGTTGGCTGATTTGAAGTGATTGCTATTGCAAAAATAAAGAAGAACAGAGCTAAAAGGATTTTGTACAGTAAAATACTGTTAAATGTAACAATTTACAAAATGCATTATCTTTTCTTCTCCCTGGCTCTTTCTCTCTGAGGACTGCTGTCATTGATTTGTTGACCCAAAATATAATATAATAGTATGCAGTGAAACCTGTGTAAGTTGATCACTTGCGGTGCATTACTTTAGTGGTAAACTTAAACAGGTGGTCAACTTACAGAGGTTGATTTATATGATAATGGTTAATTCCGTGCCTGATATAAGTGGTCAACTTAGACAGGTGGTCAACTCACAGATTTTACTGTATGACGTGAAAGAAGCAACACAGCTTCCAAAACCTTAAATACAAATTACAACTAAAGTTGCTCCAAAAACAAAATCAATTCTAAATCCCCCTATGTTTGTGCGCAGATATATTTTAATATAATTTTCCACATAATATCTATTATAATTCAGTCAAAAAACTGTTTTAGGACTTGCATTCGTGACGTACTATTTTTAAAAATATTTCTTACAATGCATGCATACACAATGAAACATACTTTCTTTCAATTTGATTCGCTTTTCTAAAAACAGTTTCAAAGTAACCTGATGCAAAATCCCCGAATACCGGAATCGGATACACTACTTTCTTTCCAGTCAATAATATACAATCATTTTCTGCTGGTAAAATTTCCCTTTTTTTCTCTGAACCGGAAATAGAAATAGCCCAAAAAATGTATGCCTACATTTTAAAAGCATATTTATTTCCTGTATTTCAGAAACTTTATCATTCTTTTTTGCATTATTGCTCTGTCAGAAAAGAATTTTTATTTATTTATTTATTTATTTATTTGTTTTATCTTCCCTTATTTCATACAATCTAATTTCATGTCAGGATCAGCGTGCGTATTATATCGGCTTTAAAATGTGACCAAAAAAAACTTCAAACCGTATTTTATCAATAGTTTTGCAACAAATTATTTAACTTTTAATTCTATGGCAGATAGGGCACTCTTATTTCGAATCGGTATCCTGCCAAGTCCAACTTGCCCACTTTGCAACAATGGAACAATTGATAGAGATAATCTTGGGCTAAGTTCATGGCAGTACAGGAAAAATCGATGACTCAGATATACTACTTCGCAAATCTGCGTATGGGGACTCATATTCTTTTGTTTCAATATCTGCTGCTACTCTTTTCTTGAATTTTTAACTGCCATGTACCTTGCCATTAGAAATAAAAAAATTAATTGATACATTTTCGAGCTCTGAAGCATGACATAGAACATAAATAAATTTATTAGTTTGTGTAGAATTGTCAGTGTAGATAGATTCTGTTGATTCTTGTTCTTGTTGTCTTGTGTCATTTGGAAATTCGGTCAATTGACAATTTGGGTTGCACTGCTTCACTTTTCCAATTGTACCACACCATATTACCCCACATTATCCGACATGTCGGAAAAAAGCTAAGTTGACCAGCATACCGGAAAATTCGAATTTTCCGGCATGCCGGATAGTATGAGGTTTGTTTTGCAACAAAACAAAAGTAAATTTCCATATTCAGTTCTAATCTGAAAGCAAACAACTGTAAGGGAAAAAATAAATAAATCCCGAAAGTAACCTTCTTTCAAAAAAAAAAAATTGTATTGCAAATAAAATTATTTTAGGTTTCTTTTTAGAGAGGTAAGTTTTTAATTTTTATTTATTGAATAGCTATGGTAAATTCTTTAGCACTGGTTTAGGGGCGGTAGTTAGTTTTAATTTAATTTTCATAGAACGTTTCGTTATTAAACAATATTTTTCTTGTTAAAATAATAAGTGACATTGTTAGTATTTTTACAAAATTAAACTGTTTATTAATACTAATAAGATGTGTATAGAACTTATATTCATTTTTAAAGCTGAACATATATTTTTTATAGATTTTTTTTTCCTAACCTCGATTGTTCCGGCATGCCGGAAAGGACCAGGCAAGTGTTATTAAAAAGCTGGTGACCGCCGAATTTTGCGGAATGCCGGATAATACGGTAATTTAGTGTGAAGTCCGACTTCCACAATACTTAGATACCATAAGGACCCGTTTATATGGATATAAGCAACCATTCACAGCGTAACAACACATTCACACAAAGAAAGGAAAAGGACAGGAGATGGGAAGTACATCCATGCCCGCACCGAGATTCCAACCCGTGACCTCCTCATGGCAGTCCGACTTCTCTTACCACTAGACAAGGCGGTCGGCTTTGATTCTTGTTGAGTCCCTTCATAGCAAACGTGGATGTGGAGACAATTTTAATAGTTTGGCTGTAGTTGAATGCGAAAAAACTTTCCTGGAGAAGGTCTAAAAGCTACTACTGATTTTATTTCAGACAGTAACTATGGGCGGCTCAGAATGATAGTAGAGCTTTCTAGGAGAAGGGTGATTCGCAACTCCAGAGCTCGAATACGCTACATTGCGATGATTAACAATACTAAAGAAAAGGGTAAAACATTCCATTCCACGTGTTTTCTTTGAGGTAAATTACAGGCTTCAGACAGTTTATGGTGTAATGTACTTTCAGAAAAATAGAAAAGAAAGCTTCCCACAAACACGATGAAAAATTACTGTCATTCACTAAGCGTCAAGGCAAGTTATAAATTACGGCATTTGTTTGTTTTACCTTTTTCATCCGCCATTAGTCAGTGGCTGCAGCGCTCTCTATAGTTTATTGGAGTTGCGAATATAAGTATGTGACATAATGCAGGACAGGAACGCTGCCGCTCTCAGTGTAAAGCCAAAGCAACAATCTGCAGCAACAAGTACAACAACGACTTATTTTGTGGCTGCCGCATTTGTGTAAAACCAGAATAATAAGATAATATGAAATGTATAATACACGCTAACATCCAAGCTAGCAATTTTTTTTTTTTAATTTGATTTATAATAATTTTAAAGCAGGTACAAGTTAGGTTTTATTGGAATTAATTTTAAAAAAAAAAGGTTTCAAGAGTTGGGGAATTAAAACCTTTTTAATCATACAGTATTTTTTTTCTTTGGTACTTAAAGAAAAATGTTACATGTTTTACTCGAAAAGATTTTTTTTTATTTTGTAAGGATAGAAGGCTTAAATTGTTTCAGAGTTCCAATTACTTTTGAGAGTTTTTTTTTAACTCTACGAGATTTAATTTTTCTTTCTTTTGCGAGTTTTTGATCCCAATGACTAATGCAATTTGGCTTGGCGATCAATGAAATCCTTCTTTTGTTTTATTTTTATTTTTTTCGGGGAATTTAAAGATAGTCGATAAGAAAAAATTTTTAGGAGCTCCGATTTTTTTAAGGAACTTGGAATAAGATGTGAAACTGTAATCTGAAACAAAACAATGTTATGTCATAAACAAAATGGAATATACAAAAAAAAAATCTGAACGCTTCCGGAATATAACTTTACATAAGCTATCTCCTATTAAACTAGGGGAATGTGGGGCAAAGTGAAATAAATGGCTAAGATGACTGAGCTTTCTCAAAATGAACGAATTGGAAATTTTTTTTGAAAATTACAATACAAAAAGAAGAAACATCGTAGTTTTTTTTTTGTTTTTGTTTTTTAACTTTCATTGAAAAAAAAAAATTTATTATTTTTCGTAATAATTTTTCAACCTTAAAAAATAGTGGAAATTTTTCACTTTTTTTTCATGGGGCAAAGTGAGAAATGAAATGTTTTTGTAATGAAATGTTTTTTATTTGATTGTAAAAAGTATTTTTGATAAAATGAATCGGTAAATAAAATTTTGAATAAATAAATGAAAAGAAAATGGAACATAAACGAATAATTAATTAATCAATTAATATATGAAGAAAAATAAATGTGAATAATAGAATGAATGAATAAGAAAATAAGAGAATGAACGAATAAATAAGTGAATTACTAAAGGAAGGAATGTAAATAATTCAATTAATACATGAATACGTAAGTGTTCTAGTAAATGATTGAGTGAATAAACATAATAAGCTATTTCACTTTGCCCCGCATGTACTCGACGTCGTGAGCGAAATGTTTAAAACACAAATAAGCTTAACATTAACTAAATAAATATTGCACTGTATATTAGAAAGTCTCAATTAAGACTTAAAATGTTAATAACAAGAACTTTATTATTTTATAATATAAAAAATATTTTTTGACTTTCAACAATTATTACAATAAGAGTATCAATTTTTGAAAATTGCCTGTATTGTCATATGCTTTAATATTTAGTGGTATTTTCTTAATGACAGGAATAGACTATTTGTGCAACTACATGGTTAAAATATTACCAGATAATTGGCGCTAAACGCAGAGTAAATATTTCACCTTTTCACTTTGCTCCACATTCCCCTACTTGAATCATATGATTTGAAAATTTTGTTTGCCATTAGCGTAATAATGATAAATGTTTTCGGAAACTATTGGAAAAACTTAATAATTAATTAAATCAGAGAAATCTACACAGGATTTTATTCAGTTTCATTTATTTATTCAGGTGAAAGAAACACATGGATTTGAAATTAATGCATCCGAACTAGAATTAACGCATTAGAACTGAAGATAAGAAACATTGGGGGTGTACACTCACATGCAAGCGTATCAATTTCTTATTATTTGGATGGACTTGGTATAGAGGTAAAACTTCAAAAAGTGATGCAGTATTTAAAATATTTTTTCTAAAATTTGTCTACATAAAAGCAAATTCCGAAAAACAGAATGATTCAAATAAAATACCTGCATCTGGAAAATATTACCAAGAGTGGCGAATAATTGTTATAAACATAAATAGTGAATTTATTTCACGTATGCGTACAATTTAAGCCCAGTCGCTCAGTGGTAGCGCTTTGCACTCCCACGCCACAAGCCCGGGTTCTATTCCTGGGTTGGGCATGGTTGACTTAGCCGTTCATCCCTTCAGTGGGTCGATAAAATGAGTACCAAGCGTACTTGGGAACCACACACTGGGGGTTCCGCGTTAGGCTGACCACTTTACCGGAACATCTGCCTTGCACCCCAGAGCCACACACGCACGCCTACATACACACACATGCACGCCTACACACACACACACACGCCTACATACATACACACGCCTACACACACACACACGCCTACACACACACACACGCACGCCTACACACACGCGCGCGCGCACGCCTACACACAAACACACACACACACTAGGGATTGTGAAAAGCATTATCTGAATTCAAGATGTCAAAATATCATTTTTTTTTTTTCTTAAACTATAAAATGTTAATAGTTAAGCAATGCATGCAAATACGTAATGCAGTTCAATGAAATATTTGAGTTATTCTCCGCTACTTGGTTTCCACACAAAAAGGGTCGTCCACAAATGATGCCACGCTTGCAGTGGCGGATGCAAACTATGGATTTGGGAGGGGAACTTTTTTGGAAGTTATGTTTTATAATTTCAAATTCTGCTATTACAATTCTCAGATAATAATTTAAAAAAGCGTTTTGTTCATTGTTGTATTTTTAAGTACTTAAAGGAAATAATATTTGCTTTGCAGCAGTAGTTGAACGAGAAAATAATTTTAGAAGGGGCACTCTTAAAATTTTCCGCCATCTGACAGGGGGGTCCGGGGGTTCTCCCCCGGAAAATTTTTGAAATTGTAGTTCTAAGAACTCAAGTTTTGACGGTCTCTTATGTTACGGAAAGGAAATTTTCGGCGGACTTTCTGAGGAAATTTTTAAAAATTGAAGTTTTGAAAACAATATTATAGGCAATATTTGTTGACGGTAGAGGAAGAGATCGGACTTTTTGGGGCAGCCCAAGATCGACTGTTTGGTAAAATCCTCGATCACCCCTTTGCACAATTTTTTTTTAAATTGAAGTTCCAAAAATGCAGTTACAGACAAACTTTGATGCTGTTACGAGCAGTGGGGTTCTGGGGCTCTCCCTAAAAGATATTTTGAAACTGAAGTCCTAGAAAACGAATTTTTTAAGTGATATTCAATGACGGAGGATTTAAACGCTCTCCCCCTTAAATTTTCGAAATTGTAATTTTTTCATTTTCAGATTTCCTACGGGAGCAATCGGGCCCTCGTCTGGAAATTTTTCGTAACTGACGTCTTAAAAACGTAAGTAGACCATATTATTTTGTTAGCATCAGGTGTTCGGCAATTTTTCGAAATTGAAGCTCAAAAAAAAAATCTTAAACGATTCTCGATGTTGTTAGAATGCGAGGTTTTATGTAGTTCTTCATTGGAAATGTTTCATAACTGAAGCCCTAAATACGAGATTTGAGACGCTCTTTAAAGAATTTGGTGGGGGAAGTGAACTTCCGAAGCGTAGCATTAAAAGAAATAGGAGGTGTGTTATGTAACTTTCTGTTCAATTTTCCGCCACTACTGAAAATTGTTATTTCAAGGTTCTTTTTAAAAGAAATTTAGATTTTTTCGCGACATTCTTTTTTTTTCTTCATTAATATATCTCCGATTTCCAAGGTACGTTCTACTCTTCCCTTTAAGTATAAGAAAAATTTTTGAACATGGAAACCCCTCCAATGAAAAACATGAGAGGGTCAACCAAATAAATAATGATAAACTCTAAACCAAATATATACAAAACACAGTTTAAACAGGTTTGTGATCAAAAATAATTATTTTAAAAGATTGCTGGAAAACAAATAGTAGTACAAAAGGCAAATAAAACAATTAGGGAGATTAGAAATGGCCCTAAAGTGGATAAAGTGAATTAAGACAAGGAAGCTGTATTGTGCCATATCGATGAGCCTTTAAAATTAAGTACGATGAAAAATATTAACTCAGACCCCGAACTCGAATTTACTTCTTGTAGTCTTATAACTTAGCATAACTTATAAGTGCCATTCCACGGAAAACGGTAATTTTGTCCCGCACGTGACGCTTCATATATTTCATAAAAAATAATAATTTAAAAGAATGATGAACAAAATTTTGTTCCTTAAGAAATCACTAGCGCATGTGTTACTTCTTAAGCGAAAACTTTCTTCAAAAACTATTTCTTTTTTATGAAATATAGGAACTTTCACGTGCGGGATAAAATAACCATTTTCAATGGAATGGGCATATACTTTTTTTTTTCAATGGTTTAAATAATTATTTCTATGAGATATGTTTCCTTTACGTTGAAACCATAGCTTTCAAAATCTAAAATTTGTTTCGTCATTGCTGTATTAATAGAGCAAAAATATTAACTTATTAATTAAGCAAGTTACCAGAGGTTGACTTTGGATGTCCCGCACGTGACGCATGTAAATAAATTTTATTTTAAATAACAAAATTGTTAAATAAAAATATAATTGTGTCAGTAGTATCTTTGTATCAAATGTAAAGATTAAAAAAATTGCTTACCCCTGTTTCATTAAAATATTAGGAGATATAGAGAAATGTTAATGAAATTTAAACGTATTTTTGTTCCGCATGTGACGGTGGAATGGCACATAACCATGACAAATGCATTTAGTTTTTGTATTTTTCTATAACTCCTAACCTCCTATCTTAACATTCCTGCAGTGCCAGATTTTCAATTTTTCAAAATCAGAGCGAAACCTAAAACCTGCCACCCTTACCCATCTTCCTTTCAACATTAGACCGAGGTTCAACAAAAAAAGGTGTACTCCAATTTCTTCCTCAGACCCGGAGGAATAGGGGGAGCTAACAAAGCGCTTATTGTTAGCCGATGCTCTCCAATAGGGTGGGCCGAAAAACCCCGATTTTCGAAATCGGTTTGCGGATAGGGCGGAATTTTGGCCAAATGGCTTCAACATGACGTAAAAAAAATTTCAGCTCGATCACTTAACTCCTTCTGCTGCCGCCGGAGCCCTAAAATTTGGTAAAAATGACCAAAAACTATGATTTTTTGACAATTTTTAAAATTAATTGGTTTCCTTAAATTGGTTTGCGGATAGGGCGGAATTTTGGCCAAATGGCTTCAGCATGACGTAAAAAAAATTTCAGCTCGATCACTTAACTCCTTCTGCTGCCGCCGGAGCCCTAAAATTTGGTAAAAATGACCAAAAACTAGGATTTTTTGACAATTTTTAAAATTAATTGGTTTCCTTAAATTGGTTTGCGGATAGGGCGGAATTTTGGCCAAATGGCTTCAGCATGACGTAAAAAAAATTTCAGCTCGATCACTTAAATCCTTCTGCTGCCGCCAGAGCTGTAAAAAACAACTTCCCCTCCGCAGACTTGGACTCGCCCAGCGCCAGCAGCGCAAATAACCGACGCATCTAATCTACTTCTCCTTTCCCGCGAAACAACTTTGGGCTCGTCTACGGAGCGCCAGTTAGACTTTCAAACTGCCATTGTTAGTTTCCTGAGGCGTTTGTTCCCTAGTGCTAGTATTAGGGTTTTTAACGTGCTCGCTCGTTAATTTTCTTTCCTGAAGTGGCGAACTACCGATGTTATCTGTGAAATAGCATACAGTTTTAGTGCATATTTTTAACTACCTTGAACAGAACATATGGCATCTTTAAATGTATTACGTTCACATGTGTTTCATGACATTATTGGGTCGCCCAAGGAACTTTCTATTTTAAAACTACCGACTGTAGAAGACGTTTTAAGGCATTACTTGTGGGAAAGAAATAAAAAAATGAGAGAGTTAGAATCTCGAAAGGAACCTTCTGCCAAAGAAATATCTTATGTTGTAGGTAGGAAAGTTGTGGATATTTGGACTATTGCTTCATTCGGTGACAAAGCAATCGTCAGTGAAAGGCGCATAGTTGCTATGATTTCGAAATACCTTGAACAGCTTCGTAAATTGCAAAAGTCTTCAAAAAAAAATTCTTCTTTTTCTAATGAACAGATTGCATCTTTTCAACGCTATGCAAAAAATAAGCTGTTTGACATAGCTGCGTGTAAATGCATCGATCCCGTTCTTCAATGCTCGTGCAAAAATGAAAATAAAGTACCTAAATTGGAATTGCCCTTTCTCCTTGATCAACGATCTGAGAGGAAAATGGTTGTTGAAAAAATTGACCATAAAGAAACCAATCGGCTCCGCAAAAGGCATAAACGTGATACAAAAAGAGAAGAGAGAGAATCAAAAAATAAAGAAACTAGTCAGCGAGATATAATTGTTCCCGATTTGAGTGAGCTTGAGGACGAGGAGCATGTTGTGCATAATCAAAGTGAAACGGACTCGGACACAGATTTTCAGCCATCGAGAAAGGTACAGCGATCAGTTTATGTTCCCGTGACACAACAGAGGTTTAAATTGCCCAATTTTTCTAGTGCAGTCTTCAGGACACAAACATCTAAAAGAGACGCTGCTCTTCTGGCTTCTTCTCTTCTTGAAGACATCGGGGTGGTGACCCCTGAAAATAAAGAAAAGGTTATTGACCCAAACAAAATTCAAAGGGAAAAACAAAGTCTCTCTAAACATATTTTAAAGGAGACTTCCACAACACTTCAGCAAAAGAAATTGAAGGCAATATATTTTGATGGAAGAATTGACAGCACGTTGGTGATTGAAAGGAAACAGGACGATACATATTATCGGACCACACAGAAAGAAGAACATATTGTCCTTGTTGAAGAACCTGAATCAAGGTACCTTGGACATGTAACTCCTTCTGCGGGTACGGGGAAATCTATCAGTAAAGCGATGCTCAGTTTCATTCGTGAACACAAAATGGACTTATCCGATATTGCTGTCATAGGATCTGATGGTACAGTAACAAACACTGGCCACACAAATGGGGTTATGTCGCTTATTGAGAAAGCCATTCAGAAACCTCTTCAAAGAATTATCTGCATTCTTCACACTAACGAATTGCCTCTTCGTCATCTATTTGAAACTCTTGATGGCAGAACAACAGGGCCAGAGACTTATCAAGGACCAATTGGAAAATTGTTATCAAATTGTGAAACCATGCCTGTTGCGAAATTTTCTCCAGTCTCAGTGCGCTGGATCCAGGATTTGAAATTAGAACAGGTACAAGATTTAAGTAGTGATCAGCAGTATTTTTTGGAAATCTGCAAAGCAGTGTCTTCAGGAAGGTGTCCCCAGCGTTTGGCCGAACTGAATCCGGGAAAATTGCATCACGCTAGGTGGTTAACAGCAGCAAGCAGAATTTTGCGTGTCTATCTAGCAACTAGCACTCCTACTGAGTCTTTAGTGACAATCGTAGCCTACATTATGAAAGTTTATGCATTAGTGTGGTTTTCAGTCAAGTGCAAACCATCGATTTCGGACGGAGCAAGACACCTTTGGAAGATGCTTTCTTTTTCTCGTTTCTTGGACGAAAAGGCTAGAATGGTGATAGATCCAGTCATCAGGAGAAACGCGTGGTTTAGCCACCCCGAAAATTTGCTCATAAGTTTCATTACGGACATTCACCCGAATATAAGACAACTGGGATGGCGAAGAATACTTAAAGCACGAACAAATTCGACTATGAAGTCTCCCAGAAGGTTTTGTGTTCCACAAAACCTCAAATTGGATGCGTCTTCATACACTGATATGATTGACTGGTCTGAATGCATTCTGACAGAACCTCCTCTCACGAAACATCTGAGCATAGAAGAGATCAAACACAACATACAGATGTCTGCTTTTCCTGAAGAAACCAGTAACATCATGTGTTATCCATCTCATACTCAGAGTGTAGAAAGGATGGTGAAGTTAGTAACAGAAGCTGCGTCTTTTGTGTGTGGATCAGACGCAAGGCACGGATTTGTGCTCGCCACTTTAAAATCGCGAAAGAAAATGCCACAATTTATATCAAAGAGTTCATACGTCACTTCACCGGAGTAAAAAGCTCGCCTCAGCTGTTAACTCAAGCCTCCTTGCAGACGTATAAATATAAATGGTATGTAAACACTAATTGAAAATAAATATTAAATAAGTTTCGCACTGCGAACTGTAATGTTACTTTTTGCCTATTTTAGTAATTTTTCAAAATTTTTTTGAGGATTTTATGACAAAATATATTTATAAATACTATTTATACTAACTTTACCATATTTTCTTCTTTTTTAAGCACTATAATTATTTTAGCAACATTCTTAGCAACTTTTTTTAAATTGTCAAAAAAAATTCCCGTTTTCAGTCATTTTTACCAAATTTTAGGGCTCTGGCGGCAGCAGAAGGAGTTAAGTGATCGAGCTGAAATTTTTTTTACGTCATGCTGAAGCCATTTGGCCAAAATTCCGCCCTATCCGCAAACCAATTTAAGGAAACCAATTAATTTTAAAACTTGTCAAAAAATCCTAGTTTTTGGTCATTTTTACCAAATTTTAGGGCTCCGGCGGCAGCAGAAGGAGTTAAGTGATCGAGCTGAAATTTTTTTTACGTCATGTTGAAGCCATTTGGCCAAAATTCCGCCCTATCCGCAAACCGATTTCGAAAATCGGGGTTTTTCGGCCCACCCTACTCTCCAACCATACCTCCCGCAGAGAAAGGTGTTTGAGAATACAAAACTGTTTTTCCTTTGAAAATGAAGTTGGCGATTACTTGGCGTCTTAAGGGGTTGCCCACCCATAAACAGGTGAGTGAAAATTAAGAATAGGTAGCACGTGTGTCCACGATTTCAAAATGGCGGACGTAACATTTATTCAATCTACTAGAAAAAGAAAATCTCCACAACATATAACGATTATTTGTACTGCATATTTTCATTCCAAAAGAGGAATCAAGACGTACTGGTCCCGCATTAGAAAATTGACATGAAATTGTCGTGAAATTTTTCTGTCTTCTAATTTTAAAATGGTTTTCCAAAATAAAAGAATCCTCAAAACTTTTAGTAATAATGAAGTAAAAGTACTGGTGAATAGCGAATAGTTAAGCTGATTTTATTTTTTCAACTTCTGAAATTTTTTTAATAAATATATTTTTTAAAAAAATAATAAAGGGGCCATTTCATCGTATTTTTTCCGAATGTAAGGCTTCAACATGACACTTTTTTTTTTGCCATAACTGCTTGATGTACTGTTTGATGAGCACATTGTTTTATTTTGAGTTTGCGTGTTGGAAGGACTAACTCAAAATAAAACGATGTGTAAATCAAACTGTAAATTAAACTTGGTTAGTCATTCAGCTTGGACACAATCTGAAATTCGGGTACATATACTTGTTCTAGAACATAAAATCCACAAATCCAAATTGTCAGTTTCCATGTCCATTTTTTATAATTACTGAAATCCATGATGATTTTCACTGACTTTCCAGTTGCACGGGTACTCTACAATGACATGTTTGTTCAATATTAAGGGATGACATTTCTAAATGTTTAAATCCGAGACAGGATTATAGATTGCAAGATTACTGGGTAAAGATTGTAGATGCTTGCTGTTTTTGAATAGTTACATAATTCAGTAAGCTCATTTTGTCCTCAGGGCTGATCCTAGGGTGTCGGCCGCCCGTGTGCAAAGACCTCATGTGCCGCTCCTGACCTCATGTGCCACTTCTTCATGTTTTGACTAATACTTAACGCCCATATAAATCTTTCTTCAAATTCCTGTATCAAGTTCTAATTTAAAAAAGAAAAAAAAACAGAAGAAGGATGAATTTATTAACTTATAATCTTAAGAACTTAGTTAGATCAGTTAATCAGTACGGTAAAGGTGTTCTTGTGTGAGGGTGTATATCAGCATCAAGACTTGGAACTTTTTAATTTTTTGATGAAATAATGAATCATGCAATTATTTAAATATTTTTAAAAACATTAAACTATTAGCTCAAAATTTGGTAATCGGAAACAACTTTTTTTTTTTTTTAATCAAGATAACGATAAGCAGCACAAGTTTGCGTTTGGTGCCTCAAAAATTGACCTTAAGCTTAGAAATATCTCGTAAATCGCTAGATTTAAACGTAATGGAACATATTTGGAGATATCTGGTGGCTAGATTACGAAAATACACCATTGAAACGAAAAGCGAGCTAGAAACTGTAAGACTCGAAATGCGGCTGAAAACTTACTCAGAAATTGCAGAAAAAAAGAAAGAAAAAACAATGAGCGAAAAGTAGTCTAGTGTGAAGATATTTTTACACTATGCATCACTTCAATGGTACATAGTGATTACTTTAGATTTGCTTGATTACTTAAGTTTTATACTCAATAAATCTTAAGTAATCAAGCAAATTAGGTAATATATGAAGATTTGGTTGAAATATGCTTTTTTGACTATTTTGAAATGCAAAAGGCTAAAAAATAATGATAAATAAAAATTATAACAGAGCTATTTGGACTTTTTTTCCATGTAATTTTAGAAAAACTTACATGGTCTGCCCTGTATATTTATGTACCTAATAGAAAAGCTGCATAGGTTTTTAAAAAGAAAAAAAAAATGAAAACTATTCAGCAAACTTTCATTGCCTTAAAAAATATAATTTCTTAATTTATTGAATCGGTAATTTATCTATAAAGCTTTGCTAGTTACCTTGCATTAATTATATTTTATTCTTTGCAATAACATATTAAATTGATGAAAACATCTGGGAGAAAACAGTAAAATGGTTTAAAAAAAAAACACTTAGTTTAAACCACGGTTTAAACCAACGTGGTTTAAACCAAACAACCCTGCCTATTATGCACTATTTTTCTTTTACTAATAATAAAGCTGAAAGTCTCTATGTCTGGATGTCTGTAGCCCCCCCCCCCTTTCTTTCCAAATCAAAGTTCCATTCGAATGAAATAACATCAAAAAGGTCTATTTTTTTGGAGTTTTCAGCTTTTTTTTTTTTTCGCGAAATAAATCAATCCACTGAGCAGAAAATTATTTTTCGATCGATTACTAATTTTTACCTCCGAAAAGGGAGGAAGCAAGGAACCCTTTACTTTTAGGAGTGAGGAGGCAGTCAACCCCCTTTACGACTCACCCGCCGCTGGGATGTTCATTATACAAAATTCGTTAAAGGTTAGCTAAACTTAATAGCAGCTAAGCAGTTTCAAATGTATTGGCTGCTCCAGAATTAAATTAGTTATAACGGGAAAAGATAAAATGCAAATTTTTGAGCTAGAAATCATATACTCATTTATTACATTTGATACTTTTTTAGAACGAACCAAACTCATATAAATAGTCTTCAGAATTAAAAACCATTTTGTGCATTTTATCTTGAAGTTTTTATCGTTTTGAAATTCATTTGTGGTGAAACTTCTTTAAATTAAAGGTAAATTTACCTGTTATTTTTTTTAAGTATAGACTTTCATTAAAAAATATATATATTAAGCTTAAAGAGAGAATAGCTTATGTTTCCCATTATCTGCTCTAAACATTGCAACTTTTTAAGCTCCAATTCAAAAACCATTTTGAACAATTATACTGGAAAAAAAAAAAAAAAAAAAAGATTGTTAAAAGCGCTTTTGAACTGATTACTTGCTTCGAATCACAGAAAGCTCAAAAACCTGCATCACTTAAAAAGTTTAATCCTCGATGTTAATTCGTAAAATTTATTAGCTAAACTCTAATTTTAAAATTACTATTATTTTGTAATGTTTTTCAAAAAAGCGGATTAAGCCAGCGCGGGACCCGTAGCAAATGCTTCCAAGGGGCCCTTCTTTTTCGAATGATATAGTGAACAATATAGCACTTCTTCATGGATTGCCTCCCCTCCAGAAGTTGCTACCCGGGAAACTAGGGAGGGGGGGGCATAGGGCTGTATACAAAAGGTAAGCCACCAGTACCGGCTTGCTGCCGCCTGAATATTCCTAAATTCATATCGGTATGATTAATTCCCTCCAAGCTATGTTAAAAAACAGAAAAAATTAATCCTTAAAGTGTCTACATCTGCTGGTTTTACCCTACTCTGTTTTCTAAACAGTTTTAGGTTTACTTGGGATTTTGAGTTTTGAAGAAGAACATTCTTCCAGTTCCCCTCTTTGAATCCTCTTTCCCTCTCTCCTCGCTTTTCCCTGCACCTTTCTTCAAGTTTTATAAAGCAAAAGAATTTTCCTGCACTCTGTTCTAAAATTTTTTAGGGACACATGAGATTTTTGGGGGAGGGGAACATTCCTTCAGTTCCCCTGCATGGTCCTCATTTGCTATTGTCTGATCGTTTTTGATGGAGTCTTTCTTCAAGTTCTATAAAACAGAATTTTCGTGCTCTCTTTTCTAAAAATGTTTAGCTACACATAATATTTTGGGGGGAGGGGAACATTCACCCAGTTCCCCCTCCGTGGATCTAACTGCCTCTGGTATTGTCTGATCGCTTCTCCTGGAGCCTTTCTTCAAGTTCAAGTTCTATAAAACAGAATTTTCCTGCTCTCTGTTCTAAAAATTTTTAGGTACTCATGAGACCATGAGACAATGTTCCTCTCCCTCTAAAATCGGGGAGGGGAACATTTCTCCAGTTGCCCTACGTAGTTTCCCTTTTGCTGTT
Organism: Uloborus diversus; assembly: GCF_026930045.1. Classification (NCBI taxonomy): domain Eukaryota; kingdom Metazoa; phylum Arthropoda; class Arachnida; order Araneae; family Uloboridae; genus Uloborus; species Uloborus diversus. The sequence continues at coordinate 117,255,384 of NC_072735.1, forward strand.
GTCTAATTTCTTTTCCTGGTGCCTTAGTTCACGTTTTGAAAAACGGAAAAAATTGCCTATACTCTGTTTTCTGAACAGTTTTAAGCTCATTTGGAATTTTGTTTCCTGTGAACGGGGGAGGGAGGGGACATTCACGTGGTTCTTCTCTTTAGAAAGGTTTTCCTGAAACCTTTCTTCAAGTTCAAGTTTTAAAAAACGGAAGAATTTTCCTGTATTCTGTTCTGAAAAATTTTATGTACACTTGGGGTTTTGGAGTGGGAACGGTCCCCCCAGTTCCCCTCCCGTGGATCCGCGCCTGCACGCTTGTGACAGTTGATGACAAGGGGAAGAGAGAATGTAATAAGAAGTGAGACATCACGAATTTTGGTTGAGGTAAAAACATTTTTTTACAACTACCATGTTTATGTAATACTGCGTGATTTGTGACAAGGGGGAAGAAGGGAGGGGAGAGGTGAAGTGTCACACTTTGACAAGGGGGAGGGGAGCAGAAATATGTTGGAGAAAAAAGTGTGATATCATTTAAGGACATCCCAACAGGTAAATCCTGGAACTTATTGTCTGATTTCTAAAACAAAGTTGCTCGTCAGTAATTTATTCATCTCTGCTTATCGGAATCATAATTCGTTGCACGATCGCATTATAAGCAGCTGTCAATATATCCTATGAGCCATTCGAAATCTTTTTCTGAATGGTTGTAAAATCTATATCCAAATGTGTCTTCATCGTTTCAAAATGTTCTTTCATATTAAACTTTTTCTGTTTTATTTTTGAACATGCATTTTTGCTGCCGGTTATCATTTCATTTAAGTATACGTTTTTCTAAATAATTACGCAATTAATTTCTTTTCTCCGCAGATCCATTTATCTTCAATGAACCAAATAGGGGTTTAATTTGCCCAATTCAAACACATAATTAGCTATAAAAAACTAAGATATCGATGAAAAAAGCATTTTTGCATTGACAATGCGGATTAAAAATGGCCTCTTTTAAAGAGATTCCGATGATTCGAAGCGCAAAAGAAGGAAATTTGATATGTCCATTAAAGATAATTGCCTCATCTAACTTAATTTACCATTGAAACTTCCAATGCAGTAACAACTTTTTGAAGAGTTCTAATGTAATTATTGATTAAGTTTCCGATTCGAAACATTCCTCTCATTCAACTTAGAGGGGACGAAGTTGAAGTCATGAAACACGAACACGAAGCGCCATCTATCGGAAAAAATTGCAATGAGAAATGTATGCAATTAAAAATAAAAAAAAAACTTTACAGAGAGAAACTTAGAATTTTGAAGTAAAGATCTTGTTGTTGTTGTCGTATGGCGTTGTCGTTTGCCAGCTAGGCTGGCAATTTGAAGTGCACTGCTTCAATTTTTCAACTGTGCCGTAATTTGGTATAGTTGGTACTTGTAAGTCACACATGCAATAAGGACCCGGTTATAGGGTAGGCAACTATTCACAGCATAACAACCCATTCGCACAAAGAAAGGACAAGGACAGGAGAGAGAAAATACGTCCATGCCCAAGTCGGGATTCGAACCCGGACCTTCCTGTCGCAGTCAGACTTCTCCGACCACTAGGCTAAGCAGGCGGCAGTAAAGAGCTTCAACAATACTTATGGATAGAATTTTCAGAGCCCAATTTCCCAATAGGCAGAGTAAGCTGCTGCCTAGGGCGGCAAAAGTTTCAGGGGAGACAAATTTTGCTTCAACCAACATTTTTTAAATGAATTTTTTATTCTTGAAAGTAAAATATTAGCATTCTTTCATTTTTCACACAGACAATTTTGTCTTGTAATTTAATAATAATTACTTTCACACATCTTATGAAAATCAAATGTTTTTCAATCCTGGTCATAGATCAGCATAAAATAGTAAGTGAAGACGAAAAGCGGGTGTCGATTTCAGAAAGTGTCATTGCGTTTATCCAGAAGTCGCAACAAAATTGGATTTTTATTAAGATTTTTGTGCTATACTAAATTTTATTCCATATTGGTTTCTTGAGTGATTGACGTTTATTTTCTTTTTTACATTATTAGTATTTAAAAATTGTTTTCTGCTTATATTAAGCCTCGGAGGCAAACGAAAATGAGCGACGAGCGAAAAAGGCTAAAAGGTTTTAAATAAAGGAAACATGCTAAATTAAAAACCGAAGACCAAAAAAAAGTCTTAAAAATTTTTTTCAACGTGGTATATTTTTTTCAAATGGGCAGTTTTGAAATGCGGAAACTTTGGACTCTTTGCAAAGTAATCCAGTTACATTTTACTAATGAAATACCATCGAACTGTGAGGAGTGGTAAGAACACAAGTGAGTGAACGTAATAACAGAGGAAATTATTCAAATCGTTGATTTTTAAATAAAAAAAAATAAATAAATAAAAGTAACAGGATAAAGATGCTGTTATAAATAAGGATGACAATTGACAAAATGATTAACGCACAAGACATCAAAGTTCAGTGCTCATCAAATATTCAGCTAAATATAATAACTAAGCTAGAGTTTCGATTTCAAAACATGGTTTTATCAAAAGAGCACTAATACGTTACCTTTAAAAAAAGTAACATAGTTTATTCGAAATGTAATCGGTGGTTTTTTTTTTTTTTTTTTTTTTTTCTAAAATAAAAATGTCTTTTTGAACAAACAATGACAAATAATGGAGCAACAAAGAAGTTGTTTTATTTATTTATTTTTTTTTTCCTGAAAATAAAGATGCTGTCTTATGTGAAACATACTAACATGCTTAGCATTCGAGACAAATTTTGGATACTCTTTATCTCCCAATTTTCTATCATTATATTTTCCCTTATAGGTCTAACTCAAGTCTATATCATTTTTCTATAAATTTATACGCGTTGCCATTATTAGGAAATGTTTAAAAACTTCAAAGAATGAAAGAGAATATGTTTTAATAAACTATAGATCCATGAAAAAATAATAACCGTGCTCTATTAATTGATAATTGTGAATAAATATAGGGGAAGGTGGGGTACCTCGGACCTATTTTCACTTTTTAATTTTTAATTTCATAATTATTTGCAAAATCTAAATACAAATACCTATAGTTAAAACTTTATCATTTTTTACACAACATATAATTATCTTAAAAGTTTATTTAAATTATTTCAATTAAATTTTTAAAGAAAAACAGAAGAATACAATTAGTACCGAGGTACACCACCGGTGGTGTACCTTGGGTCTTGGGATGGTGTACCTTGGATCAATGATTAAAAGGTAAAGAAAACATTATTTTCAGTAAGAACATCACTATTTATCAACCAGTAAGCCACACATAAATTTAGAAATACATTTTTTATTTGTTTCAAACATGAATAAAAACTTAGATCTAATTATCTTATTACGTTTCACTTTTTTAATAAAATAACAAGATGCTCTAGCTTCTGAAAACCATATTCAAGATTACTTTTTAAAGCTACACTTATTTCTAACCATAGATTGTAATTGAATAAGTAAATTCCAAATGTTAACTTCTCGAGCTGCCTTTCAGATCCACCGGATAGTATTGGGTGTGGTAGTTTGAATATGATATCCTTTTATATTCAGTATTAATTCATGTATTTCATGATATCCTTTTGTCAACTTCATAAATGGTAGGATCTTCTCTTGTGAACTTCAGGCATTTTGGATCATTTTTCAGATAATTAACCTCATATCCCATCATCAGCAATAGAAATAATCTCTGCAAGAAAATATTTGATAGTTTTCTTGCCTGCGAATTTCACCAATACAAAAACAAAAATCTGAATATTGACGTTATCTCTGTATCTTCTAGCTCATTAAAATCTTCCTCTGCAATATCGAATTCCTCATATAAATTTTCAATATTCTTCAGTTCATACTCTGAGGAATAATCAAGTTTTCTCTTAGCTGACTTGGTAGGGGGTTTTACTGTCTTAGTTTGCTTTACTTTTTTCATTGCCCTGTTAGCCTTTTCTATTTCAAGACGCTCTTTCTTGGGTGTCGGTCAAAACACAAGACTTTCTTTTAGGTCTTCCCCCTACAGAATTGTTTTCTCGGTAGTGCCTTTGGATATGGCCTTATTTCTTCAGGAAAGACAATGCTTGGCAAAGAAGTACCTACTCCTACTAGCTTCAGATATTGACACACCAGTAACATCATAAAGTAAAAACCCAGTAAAACCATCACCCAGTTAACCATCACTCAGCAAAATTTAACGAGTTGTAATAGCGATGCAGAAGTGTGTACCTTGGACCAGTCCAAGGTACACCACTTGCATTGGGTTCGAGGTACACCACTTGGTTATAAAAAACAAAGTAAATGACGATTATGTTACAGTTAGGCCTAACTTTGTTTCAAGCACATGGTGTTATAGCTAGAACAGGACTGTATAATGCATAACCTTCGTTTTAGAATAAACAATATATGTTTCATAATAAAAATACATAAAAGTATCTGGAAAAACTTACTTTTGAATGGTGGATTGTCTTTTTCAATAATATTTCAATCAGATGAGCTTTCAACAAAACAAAAAGGTATTCACTGAGACCTCTAGTGGCAAATACTTTAATTACACACGTTACTATTCAACTATTTTAAGAAGCAGAGCTATAATCAGCCTAGGTCCAAGGTACACATATATCCGAGGTACACCACTTACCCCTACATATTGTGTGTAAATATTATTTAAATTGGTCCATTGTGAATCGAGCATGAGCAGTACTTGAGCCGTGAACAATGTACAAAATCAAATAATACAAACAGGCGCGTCGAACTAAAATTTTGGATAGTATTAGGAAAATTCTAATTTTACCGAGTGATAAAACACAAGCTTACACGCATGTGATTCATACGTTACATAACATCTAATGAGAAGGAGCGTCTGGTATCGTTCAAAAATAATTTCAAAAATTTTAAAGAAGAAAAAAGAATATATTGCAATATTATCTCCAAACTTTCCGAATCGTCAGCAAAGTTTGCCGAATAAGGAATGTTTTGGGAGATGGCTGTGACATCCCATCGAGACTCCTTTGAACGTGAAACGTCATCATTTCTTCACAAGCTTAACAATTTAAATTTCGGGAAAACTTTTTTTTTGCGTGTTTTTGAGTTTTTGCTTCTTTTAGGAGGCAGCAGATTTCAAATCTGTCTAGGGGCGGCATAGGACTAAATTCGGCCCTGAGAATTTGAGAAATAATAATAGATGTTCAGTTTATAATGACAAATATAAACGAATATAGAAATGTTTCCCTCCTTAAACCTAATAAGTGTCCGCCTTCAGCTCTGTTATGGCTGTTCCACACTGACGAGCCCAAACATGGGTGAAACTGCAGTCTCTGGATGCTGCAAACGAGTTGTTCGATTTATTTTCCTATATTACCTACATATTTTAATTCCTAAGTTTAAAAATAAAGTATAATTTCCATATTAACCTCAACTTACGATTGCTTACTTTCGATATGCACAAAATTCTACAATGATTTTAGAGTAATAAGATTAACAATTTTAAACTCTAAATTCTTTTTTTTTTTTTTCAATGCAAAACAAAATATTTATTCTTTTATTTCGTACTAGCGGTATCCGCACGGTTTTGTCTTAAGTAGAAAACTAAAAGATCATTTGGTTTGCATGTGTATTTACAAATAATAGATGATTAATTTCTCGCCAATTTGCTATGTTAAACGGCTCACCCATGTTAAGGTTCCACGTTATGATACTTTGCGTCCACGTTATGATAATTTGCTCGGTAAAATGTTCTTAAAATTGGAATTGAAAAAGAACAAAATCGAATTTCCGAAAAATCGCTTCGGGGTGTTCTTTGCTATGCTACGAACTAATTTTGTGCCAAATTTCATGAAAATCGGCCGAACGATCGAGGCGTAACAAAGATTCAGACATCCAGATACCCAGACATCCAGACATACAGACACAGACTTTCGGCTTTATTATTAGTAAAAATGATAAGATAAATGCATTTCTCTCGAAGTGCCCGTCAATTTTTGACGACCCATCATGCTGTATTTATGGCGGATACTTCCGTGGGCACGTCAGCGGTGGTATCTGCAGAAATGAGTTTTCGCGATATTTGAAGAAACAAGTTTTGAATTTCATACTAACAGTATGAAACTGTTGAAATTAGAAGACCTTTTTTTTTAAAGCAAATAAGCAAGCTGGTACAATAACTACATGGACGCTGGTGCGTCCATACGTATAATGGACGACGACAAAAATACAAAAAAAAGAACAATGAAAAATTTGCAGTTACGGCCCTTTACTTGTCCACGGCAGAATAGATGTTGATACGTGGAAATTTCTGAAGATAAAAGGCACTAAAGAAAACGCAAATGGAGTTGCTGGGAGTGACGACCATGTGGCGAATGGTATTCAAATTCTTAGTCTCCCTTTTCCCACGTAGCGAGTGACGACCACTTATTTTGATCTAAATATAAAAATATCCAAAGCAAGCACGTAAAACGAACGAGTTAGTAAAATTAAAAATTTTAAAAACCCCCCGACTGGGTCGCAAATGTGGAATCAAGACGGAAAATTGAAAATCCTTTTACATGCCTTTACTATTAAAAATCAATTACAAGTATTTTATTTGTTAACAAATAGAAACTGGCAACAGATAAAAATGTTAAGTGATTGCTTTTAATTTCCTTGCCAGCCAACAATGAAATCGGTTACTAATCTTTATACATAAAGGGCTAATCTCTGTCCGGATGTCCGGGGTAAACTTCAAATTTACTGGAGGGATTTTAACCATTTTTTCACCATAGATAGCTACGTAATCGGGGAACAACTTAGGCTATAATTTATTGCTAAAAAACTTAGTTTAAGAATTTCGTGATCGAAAACAGTAAATGTCATATAATTTCCACATCAAATGATTAAAGATTAAACCCATTGTTTCAGAAATTCGTTGCCTAACAACAGGAACATTATAAGTAATCATAATGTAAATTTTGAATCAAGGCCTCTCTGGAGCCAGCATGATATTTATTGCTTTCTTAGGAATTGCATCCTCATCTTCTTTATACTAATAATAAGGCAGAAAGTCTCTCTGTCCGGAGGATGTCTGTAGGATGTCTCTCTGGATGTCTCTCTGGATGTCTCTCTGGATGTCTGTAGGATGTCTGTGACGGGAATAGCGCCTAAACCGTTCGGCCAATTTTCATGAAATTTGGCACAAAGTTAGTATGTAGCATGGGGGTGTGCACCTCGAAGCGATTTTTCGAAAATTCGATGTGGTTCTTTTTTTATTCCAATTTTAAGAAAAAAAAACTATCATAAATTATGAAATTATCGTAACGTGGAACCGTAACATGGGCACAAGCCAATTGGCGAGATACGAAATTATCATAACGTGGAACTGTAACGTCGGTACAAGCCAATTGGCGAGAAAATTCACCATACATTATTTGTAAATATACAAGCGAACCAAAAGACCTTTAATTTTTCTATTACGGGCGAAGCCGTGCGGGTGCCACTAGTTATACATAAAGGGCTAATCTCCTGTCCGGATGTCTGGGGTAAACTTCAAAACTACTGGATGAATTTTAACCATTTTTTCACCATAGATAGCTACGTAATCGGGGAACAACTTAGGCTATAATTTATTGCTAAAAAACTTAGTTTAAGAACGTCGTGATCGAAAACAGTAAATGTCATGTAATTTCCACATCAAATGATTAAAGATTAAACCCATTGTTTCGAAAATTCGTTGCCTAACAACAGCAACATTAAAAGTTATCATAATGTAAATTTCGAAACAAGGCCTGTCTGGAGCAAGCATGACATTGCTTTCTTAGGAATTGCATCCTCATCTTTATACATAAAGGGCTAATCTCTGTCCGGATGTCCGGGGTAAACTTACAAACTACTGGAGGGATTTTAACCATTTTTTCACCAAAGATAGCTACGTAATCGGGGAACAACTTAGGCTATAATTTATTGCTAAAAATCTTAGTTTAAGAACGGCGTGATCGAAAACAGTAAATGTCATGTAATTTCCACATCAAATGATTAAAGATTAAACCCATTGTTTCGAAAATTCGTTGTCTAACAACAGCAATATTAAAAGTAATCATAATGTAAATTTTGAATCAAGGCCTCTCTGGAGCAAGCATGACATTGCTTTCTTACGAATTGCATCCTCATCTTTATACATAAAGGGCTAATCTCTGTCCGGATGTCCGGGGTAAACTTCAAAACTACTGGAGGGATTTTAACCATTTTTTCACCATAGATAGCTACATAATCGGGGAACAACTTAGGCTATAATTTATTGCTAAAAAACTTAGTTTAAGAAGATCGTGATCGAAAACAGTAAATGTCATGCAATTTCCGCATCAAATGATTAAAGATTAAACCCATTGTTTCGAAAATTCGTCGCCTAACAACAGCAATATTAAAAGTAATCATAATGTAAATTTTGAAACAAGGCCTCTCTGGAGCAAGCATGACATTGCTTTCTTAGAAATTGCATCCTCATCTTTATACATAAATTGCTAATCTCAGTCCGGATGTCCGGGGTAAACTTCAAAACTACAGTACGGATTTTAACCATTTTTTCACCATAGATAGCTACATAATCGGGGAACAACTTAGGCTATAATTTATTGCTAAAAAACTTAGTTTAAGAAGATCGTGATCGAAAACAGTAAATGTCATGCAATTTCCGCATCAAATGATTAAAGATTAAACCCATTGTTTCGAAAATTCGTTGCCTAACAACAGCAATATTAAAAGTAATCATAATGTAAATTTTGAAACAAGGCCTCTCTGGAGCAAGCATGACATTGCTTTCTTAGGAATTGCATCCTCATCTTTATACATAAAGGGCTAATCTCTGTCCGGATGTCCGGGGTAAACTTCAAAACTACTAGACGGATTTTAACCATTTTTTCACCATAGATAGCTATATAATCGGGGAACAACTTAGGCTATAATTTATCGCTAAAAAACTTAGTCTAAAAACGTCGTGCTCGAAAACAGTAAATGTCATGTAATTTCCACATCAAATGATTAAATATTAAACCCATTGTTTCAAAAATTCGTTGCCTAACAACAGCAATATTAAAAGTAATTATAATGTTAATTTTGAAACAAGGCCTCTCTGGGGCAAGCATGACATTGCTTTCTTAGGAATTGCATCCTCATCTTTATACATAAAGGACTAATCTCAGTCCGGATATCCGGGGTAAACTTCAAAACTACTGGACTGGTTTTAACCATTTTTTCACCATAGATAGCTACATTATGAGGGAGCAACTTAGGCTATATTTTATCGGCAAAAAACTTAGTTGTAAAAAGTTATGGTGGAAAACAGTAAATTTCATATCATTTCCCCATTAAATAATTAAATTTGCAACTCCAATAAATTATAGAGGACGCAGCAACCACTGTCTAATGGCGGATGAAAAAAGGTGAAACAAAAAAATGCCATAACTTATGACTTGCTTTGACGTTTAGTGAATCACAGTACTTTTTCATCGTATTTGTGCGAAGCTTTCTTTTTTATTCTTCTGAAATTACATTACACCACAAACAGCTTGAAGCCGGAAATGTACCCCAAAGAAAACTCATGGAATGGAATGTTTTACCTTTTTCTTTAGTATTAGTAATCATCGCAAGGTAGCGTATTCGAGCTTTGAGGTTGCGAAGATAAAAGCCATTGTTACAAAAATTCGTTGCCTAACAACAGCAATAATAAAAGTAATCATAATGAAATTTTCGAATCAAGGTCTGTCTGGAGCAAGCATGACATTGCTTTCTTAGGAATTGCATCCTCATCTTTATACATAAAGGGCTAATCTCTGTCCGGATGTCCGGGGTAAACTTACAAACTACTGGAGGGATTTCAACCATTTTTTCACCAAAGATAGCTACGTAATCGGGGAACAACTTAGGCTATAATTTATTGCTAAAAATCTTAGTTTAAGAACGGCGTGATCGAAAACAGTAAATGTCATGTAATTTCCACATCAAATGATTAAAGATTAAACCCATTGTTTCGAAAATTCGTTGTCTAACAACAGCAATATTAAAAGTAATCATAATGCAAATTTTGAATCAAGGCCTCTCTGGAGCAAGCATGACATTGCTTTCTTACGAATTGCATCCTCATCTTTATACATAAAGGGCTAATTTCTGTCCGGATGTCCGGGGTAAACTTCAAAACTACTGGAGGGATTTTAACCATTTTTTTACCATAGATAGCTACATAATCGGGGAACAACTTAGGCTATAATTTATTGCTAAAAAACTTAGTTTAAGAAGATCGTGATCGAAAACAGTAAATGTCATGCAATTTCCGCATCAAATGATTAAAGATTAAACCCATTGTTTCGAAAATTCGTCGCCTAACAACAGCAATATTAAAAGTAATCATAATGTAAATTTTGAAACAAGGCCTCTCTGGAGCAAGCATGACATTGCTTTCTTAGAAATTGCTTCCTCATCTTTATACATAAATTGCTAATCTCAGTCCGGATGTCCGGGGTAAACTTCAAAACTACAGTACGGATTTTAACCATTTTTTCACCATAGATAGCTAAATAATCGGGGAACAACTTAGGCTATAATTTATCGCTAAAAAACTTAGTTTAAAAAAGTTATGATAGAAAACAGTAAATTTCATGTAATTTCCCCATGTTATGATTAAACATAGAGTAAAGGAGTATGCATAGAGAGGCCCCATCTATGGTAAAAAGAAGATGAAATTGAAGCCGGAATTATAGGGTACAGTAGTGCAATGATGAGCTGGGTTATGATAACGTGATCGCTTCGCGAGTATAGTTTTCACCAATCTAGCAAAGACACTGAATAAAGTAGCTGGCGGATTGGTTTGCATTTTAATTCATGTTTTAATGCAATTTCAAAAACGTGCTTCATGAACTTGCAACAATATCTAAGTTTAAATTAACAACCAATTGAAATTCAGTAATGGAATGTTTTGAATCAAGATGAATCTTAAAATACTTAGCAAGAAGCTAAGGATCTTGGGATACAGCGTTGCAACTTCCGACTTCAATTTCTTAGTATAGCAGGGCCTTTCTACGTAATTTCTTTACTCTATGTGATTAAATATAACGTACTGTATATTTAGACAACAGTTGTCATACTATGTTATTCGAACAACAGTAACTGCGCATGCGCCGAAACTGTTGTGCGAGTTGCTATTCTGACAACTGTTGTCTGGTTATACACGGCCGTCGTACTATATTATTCAGACAACAGTTGTCTGACTTATTATTCGAACGACAGATAACTGCGCATGCGCCAAAACTGTTGTGCAAGTTGCTATTCTGACAACTGTAGTCTGGTTATACACGGCCTAAATATAAAACCCATTGTTACAAAAGTTTGTTGCCTAACAGCGATATTAAAAGTAATCATAATGAAAATTTTGAATCAAGGCTTCTCTGAAGCAAACATGAGTTTAAAGTCATTTAAACATTTGGAAACTCTACTTTTCGCACCCTGAAGGAAACATAGTAGAGAGCTTTTTTTTTTTCTTTTTGTGTATGTGTGTACTATTTGATTAAATGAAGCAAGCGCACGGTTTTTTTAGTAATCTTTGTTTTTGTTAGTTCATATTTTGGAAATTCTTCAAATTTTTATATGCTTAAATTCGTGCTTTCGTTTCTAAGTGAATATTCTTTGGTTCTTTGTACTTACTGCTATTTTACTTTTATGGGTAAGGAAGAAGCTCGATTTTTAATCGTGTCAAAGCGGTGTGTTTTGAGTTCTTTCAGTTAAAACAGAAAACTAAAGTAGCGATTGCTTCTTACAATTATTACTGACCCAGGCAACGCCGGGTATTTTTTCTAGTCTTTATACATAAAGGGCTACTTCTGTCTGGATGTCCGTGGTAAACTTGAAAACTACTAGACGGATTTTAACCATTTTTTCGCCATTGATAGTTACATTATCATGGAACAACTTAGGCTGTAATCTATTGCTAAAAAACGTAGTCTGAAAACGTCGTGATCGAAAACTGTAAATATCATGTAATATCCACATCAAATGATTAAAGATTAAACCCATTGTTTCGAAAATTCGTTGCCTAACAACAGCAACATTAAAAGTAATCATAATGTAAATTTTGAATCAAGGCTTCTCCGGAGCAAACATGAGTTTAAAGTCATTTAAACATTTAGAAACTCTACTTTTTGCACACTCAGGGAAACATAGTAGAGAGTTTTTTTTTTTTTATTTGTGTGTGTGTGTGTGTGTGTACTATTTAATTAAATCAAGCGCAAAGTTTTTTTTACTGATCTTTGTTTTTTTAGTTAATATTTTGGAAATTCTTCAAATTTTTATGTGCTTCAATTCATGTTTTCGTTCCTAAATGAATACTCGTTCGTTCTTCATACTTATTGCTATTTTACTTTTATGGGTAAGGAAGAAGCTCGATTTTTAATCACTTCAAAGCGGTGTGTTTTGAGTTCTTTCAGTTAAAACAGAAAACGAAAGAAAGTTGCGATTGTTTCTCACAATTATTACTGACCCAGGCAACGCTGGGTATTTTTGCTAGTCGCTGAATAAAAGCTTAGCTGTACTTAAAATCTGCTCTAAAAGGCGTTAAAATTCGAATTATATACAACATGGAAGTTCCAAATACATTCTATCAGACGCAGAAAAAACTCTTTATTTTGGTACTAAATTTTGAAGCTTTTAAATATATTTTCACTGCAAAAATCGCGAAAAACCTTTTAGAGGTTTTTAATTAATATCCTCGTTAATTAATGTCATCCAAAGATGCAACCTAGCTAAGAACACTCTCGATCAACTCTCCTTTCGAAGAAAAAACATTTTTCAAAATCGGTCTATCCGTTTAGGCACTATATTGCCACAGACATACAGATACACAGATGCATAGATACACACAGATACACAGACACGTCAAACTTATAACCCCCCTTCCTTTGTGTGTCGGGGGTTAAAAAACAAAAATTCTGAAACCAGTTCTCTTATTAGTGAACCTCGTTGAGCTGCCCTATGTCCAACCGATCGAAAAAATAATTAATTAAAAGAAATAAAATAGATTGAAAACAACAGTTGAATAGAATGCATTTTCAATATCAATCATATATCAGATTTATTACTTCTTTCCAATACATTTTATCTTATAAGCAACTCTTTGCAAGAAAATTCTTTCTCTGTTCAGTCAAAATTTTGTTTTATGCAACTAAATATCTAATGTAATTTATTTTCAATTCATATACTTTTTTTTTTCAGGGAGGAAGGGGTAAAAGGCAATATTTTTCTGTTTTTACTCAACATTTTCATTTATTAAAACTTCATCCTTTACTTCAGCAAGAATTTTCCTTCGATTCTCAAGAATATCTACTATTTCAGGTACGGCTAATTTCTCATAGCATTTGACGTAATCTACCGTCTCTTTGACAGGATTTATAGCCACTGATAAAAACTTTTCGATTTCCTCTTCATCCAGTTTATCACCTGTTGGAGGCGGGAAATGAAATGAAAGTAACTTGATTTTGAATAATATTCATATTGATATCTGTAACATTAAATTAAAGTTTCATTTCAATCGCAATACATCGAGTGACAGTAGCGGATTTTAAGGGGGGCACAGAGGGCACGTGCCCCCCCCCCCCCAAAGGATTAATTAATTTCACTATTTTATTTATTACTTTTTAACTGACCTTTCCTTCGCACTTTTTTTACGTAGCTAAGTAAAAAGAACACAAAACCCACACACACACAGCATATTTTGAATAAAAGCATTTTTGTTTGCTAAAGAAGTATTACTGGAGTCAGAGGCCCAGAGTTGCAGAATACATTTAACTCATTGGCTTCAAATTCAAGAGACCGCATTATCGCGATTCGTCCATTAATTTTTCTTTGATGGAATCAATAATTAAATTTTTTTTATAATGTGTAGGCGCACCTAAAAGAGTCATTTTGATCTAGGAACCTATTTGCGAAGTAATAGATTTCTTTTTCAGCTAATAAAAGATGCAAAATGAAAGAAATCATGCGGTAGTTTCTTAGAAAAACCATGGTTTTTAATAGAAACGGCATGTAGTATCAATTATTGATGTGCCGAATCGTCAAAAAAGTAGATCCGCGGATCCGGATCCGGATCATTACTGTCAAGAACCGCGGATACAGATACGGATCTCAATGTATTTTACCAAATTCAACTATCCAAGTGTTTAATTCGTTACGGAAGATATTGCCGTCAGAATAATAACACTGCTTCTTCAAAAAATGTCATCTACGGCGAAAATATAATCAAGACTATGATTTACTCTTTAAAGAAATCTCCGTTAAAATTGAGGGAGAGTTGGAAGGAACGAACGGGTCAAAAAAATATTTCTAGCTTGCTCGGTAGATAGGACACAGGAGCAAGAGAGTAAAGCTACTACTGGACAGGCTAGAAATAATTTTTCGCATTTTATTTCAGCATAAATACAGCGCTGACTCATTCCACCCAACTTACTCCGACCGACTTTGCTTTGCTTGCAAAAGCAAAGCAAAGAGCGAAAATTGAAAGTTATTTTTAAAGACTTGCTTGAGTTAATTACAAATATTTTATTTGTTAACGAACATAAAATGGCAACAGTTAAAAATTTTAAATCATTGAGATAATATTTCCGATCATTTCCATACAATTAAAATCACGAGAAATACGGAGACGACAATGCATTACGATTTATCTTTCTTATTGTTGCATTTATAAAGCTATTTTTGTTCGCAAAAGAAATAAAAATCAACACCTCTTGGAGCGATTGGCGTCAAAATTGAACCAAAGCCTGTTTACATATGGATTCACATATATTCCAAATTTCAACCAGAACGTAACATTACTTCTTGAGATAGGGCACTCACAATGGAAAAAAAGAACGGGCGATTGCGCTACCCCCTTTTTACCTGTTGAACACCAAAATGAAATCAGCTCTTATACCCACTAAGGGCTACTTGTCGATAAATTTTTCTTTCATTCCGTTCATTATTTATTGAGATACAGCAGTCACAATTGACGACAAAAAACGTTCTATAGCTCAACCCCCGTTTGAGTTATTGACACTAAAATTGAATCAGCACCTGTTCCTGTTAATGGCAACATATGGACCAAATTTTGTTTGATACCGCCTGTTACTTCCTGAGGAATAGCAAGCACGCGTAACTCAAAAAACGTCCTATTGCTCCCCCTCCCCCTTGGAGGAATTCGCGCCAAAAACCAATGGACACAAGTTCACATAGGAGCACATACAGTGGCTCCCAAAAGTCTTCGTACACCTACGACTTTCAACGAAATAGGCCCCAAATCATTCTTTAGAATGAATATTTCGGAATAGGTATTTAATTATCAGATCTATGATCAATTTTTAACAAAACTGCATGTAAAGTTTTTAAAAAAATATTAAAACTTAATTTTTTAAAAATCAAAAACCGAAAAGTGCCGGAAATTTTTATCTCACAAAAGTCTTCGTACACTTTATAAAATGTCGATATATTATTGAATAATCTAACTTTTGATTAAGTTATTAATTTAGTAGAATATCATACAGTATTCATTACACGTTTTAAATGTCTAAGAATAGATTTCATTCTTTTTTCTTTCTTTTTTAGCGTAATTTCTGAGTAAGTGTGCTACCACACTTTGAGTATTACTATTTCTAGCCCTATTTTCGTTTTATAAGCCCTATTTTCGTAATCTAGCCTCCAGATATCTCTAAATACGTTACATTAAGTTACAATCTGGAGATTGAGGGGGTATTTTCTAAACTTTAGGACAATTTTCGAAGCACCAGACGCAAACGTTGAAAAACCGTGTGCTTCTTATCGTTATTTTGATAAAAAACAAAGTTGTTTCCAATAACCAAATTTTTAGCTAAGAGTTCAAAATTGGTTTTTAAAATATTTAAATGAACAGCATGATTCATTATTTCATCAAAAAATTACAAAACTACCAAGTCCTGATGCTGATATGCACCCTCACACTAAAACACCTTCACCGTCCTAATTAACTGATCCAACTAAGTTCTTAAGATTAAGTTCCTAATTTTTTTCTTCTACTTACAGTTATACAACAATTTAACCAAAAATGTTGAATTAAATTTTATCTGTAAGTAAGACATGATTCTAAACTGTTTTTAGCTTATTTATCATTGATTTGGGGACGAAAAGCGTAAGCTTTCTGTTTTTTCGCACGACCAAGAGAATTTCTGCGGGAAGAGGTCCCATTTAAATCCAGCTAATCAAAGAACTTGGCGAACAATTTTAGGTGAAAATTAAATGTAAAATGTTTCATTTAACTCTGCAGAAACTTTTACAGTACTCAAATGTGTATTTTTCATAAATTTTTTAACTTTAAATCTACGATCACGTTTTGTCAACTTTGCCGGTTGACTTTCTCTTCCCTTGTTTTCGGTCCGATTCCTTTCTTTAAAGCATTTTATCAAGCACTTTACTATACAAACAAATAAATTAACTAATTTAGAGACATTTCAAACCAATTTACCACTACTGTGGGAAAAAAATTCAAATTTTGAATGGCGTTTGCAGTTTTTTTACGAATACCAGCCATTTTACAGTAATAAGCAATATGTTAAGGAATAAATAAACAAAAAATTAAAGCCAAATGACTTATAAATGTCAACACAATGCAAAAATATTAATAAAACGGCATATGATAATCTTAATCATGAATTTATTCGAAAATATTTGAGTGTACGATGACTTTTGTGGCGTGTTATTTCTCTGTCTCTTCGTTTTCTTACCCATTTCAAAAAGAAAATCCGTCAATATTTTGAAAAAAACCAATGGGTTATATTTAGAATGAAAAAGGAATGATGTGAAAAAATATTGGACTTTATATTCGAATTCAGTTTTGAGTTATTTTGGTTTTACTAAAAAATTTCAAAGTGTACGAACACTTTTGGGAGCCACTGTATGTGTACTAAATTTCGTTCGATTTCATGCGGTAGTTTTTGCTGTAGAGCGGCCACAAAAAACTTTTCACACACAGACATGACACACGGACACACACACATACACACACACACAGACGTTTTCCAAAAAAGGTCGAAATGGACTCAGCACACCTCAAAACGTTCGAAATTCGAAAATTTGCACGAATCCAATACTTTCTTCTATACATTAGATATAGAAGAAAGTAAAAATTAAACTAGTATGTTGTGGCCATCACGAAACTTTCTTCTATATTTTTCTTTTTTTTTTTTTTTTTCTGATCCCTCCCCCATGCTTGACGAGGAAGCAATATTCCCAACAAAAACAAAATTACACATGCAAAAACTTGACGACCATCCCAATGTCTGAATTATTGCAAAATCAAAGCAAAGAGCGAAAATTGAAAGTTATTTTAAAAGCCTTGCTTGAATTAATTACAAATATTTTATTTGTTAACAAAGATAAGATGGCAACAGTTAAAAATTTTAAATCATTGAGATAATATTTCCGATCATTTCCATACAATTACAATCACGAGAAATACGCAGACGACAATCTATTACGATTTATCTTTCTTATTGTTGCATTAATGAAACTATTTTTCTTCAAAAAAAAAATCCACACCTCTTGGAGCGATTGGCGTCAAAATTGAACCGAAGCCTGTTTACATATGTATTCACATATATTCCAAATTTCAACCAGAACGTAGCATTACTTCTTGAGATATTGCACTCACAATGGGAAAAAAAGAACGGGCGATTGCGATACCCCCTTTTTAGCTGTTGACATCAAAAATCAGCTCTTATACCCACTAAGGGCTACTTGCCGATAAATTTTTCTTTCATTCCGTTCATTATTTCTTGAGATACAGCAGTCACAATTGACGACAAAAATCGTTCTATAGCTCAACCCCTGTTTGAGTTATTGACACCAAAATTGAATCAGCACCTGTTCCTGTTAATGGCAACATATGGACCAAATTTTGTTTGATTCCGCCAGTTACTTCCTGAGGAATAGTTACGCAAGCACGCGTAACTTAAAAAACGTCCCATTGCTCCACGCCCCTTGGAGGAATTCGCGCCAAAAACCAATGGGCACAAGTTCACATAGGGGCACATAAGTGTACCAAATTTCGTTCGATTTAATGCGGCAGTTTTTGCTGTAGAGCGGCCAAAAAAACTGGTCACACACAGACGTAACACACACACACACACACACACACACACACAGACAGACATTTTCCAAAAATAGTCGAAATGGACTCAGCACACCTCAAAACGTTCGAATCCGTCAAAATTCGAAATTCGAAAATTTGCACGAATCCAATACTTTCTTCTATATATTAGATATAGAAGAAAGTAAAAACAACATGTCCCAGAGAACCGACCTGATATTGAGATGAATTTCGCGGGTCAGAACACACATTGTTAACAAATATGAACTAACAGCGGATAGAAATTTTAAATCATTGAGCTTTTTCTCCTTATCCGACTATGAAATAGCTACTTATCACGCGTATAAAGACTTTGAATTGCATTTAAAATTTCCTCAACAACATTATAGCTTTTACTGTATATAACTTGGAAGTAAAAAACAAATATCAAACGCAGAAAACTTAGTTCTTTCGATTTGGGGCCAATATTTTTAACGTAAGGGTAAGTTTTTACTACCATAATTCTGAAAAACGCTAAGTCGGTTTTTATTAATATCTCCGGTAATTAAAGTTCTGCGAAAACGAAGCCAATCTAAGAACACATTCGATCAAATCACCTTTTGAACGAAAAAAGAACTATCGAAATCGGTTCATCTATTCAGGAGCTACAGTGCCACAAATAGACACACAGATACCTACACTTTTAAAACTTATTGCCTGTTTCTTTTTGCAACAAATGGTACGAATTGGCTTCTGAAATGATACCTCATAATTTAAAAAGGGGATAAAACCTAATTTAAACGGAGTTTAAGAGTCTTTTATTCAAATATTTAAGAATTTTTAGAATGGAAAAGATCCGTTTAAGATCCGTCAAAAAAGTAGCGGATACGGATACAGATCTTTACTTTCTCTTGGATATCCGCGGATACGGATTCGGATAACCGGAACATCACTAGTATCAATATGTTATCTTAATTATATCATAGCTTTAAGAACAAATCAGCAATTGTTTGGAAATTCGCACAGAAATAGTTTCTGAATTCTTCGGTGAAACTTATATATGTTATGAAGTTATGATTAAATTAATTTTAAAAAACTCAAGAGAGGTATGGGTTGGAAAGTAAAATATCTGTTTCATCGCCATAAGATTTTTCGTTCTATAATTCATTTCTTTCTATAATTTTAACGGTGAAAAGTTTATTACATGGCACTGGAAGTACGCATTATTAGTTCGTTCATTCATTCATTTTTACTTTTATTAGTCTCAGGCTCGGCTCGTGGGGTAGGAGACCTAGGCGGCAAAGGGAATTTTAGGGGCGGCAACTTTCGAAACTGAAATTGAAACATTTTTTTAAAAGTAGGATATCTGTTTCAGGGTCATAAGATCCACTGCTTCAATGATAATAAAAAAAAAAA
This sequence comes from Uloborus diversus, assembly GCF_026930045.1. Lineage (NCBI taxonomy): Eukaryota > Metazoa > Arthropoda > Arachnida > Araneae > Uloboridae > Uloborus > Uloborus diversus. The sequence continues at coordinate 117,274,881 of NC_072735.1, forward strand.
AAAAAAATTATAGTGTGTACTAATGCTTGGATATGCAAATCATGTTCGGAATTTGACTAGAAATTCAATTTAATTTTAGAGGCTGCAAATTGCGTTGAAAATCTTTTAAAAATATAAATATTTGTTTCAATGCCATAAGATACTACTTTAATGTTCAAAAAGATAATTTAAAGTATGTATTAGTGCTTGGAACCAGTGCAAAACCCAGTTTGAAATTTCACTAGAAACTCACTTTAATTTTAAACATTTTTTTTCTTTATTTTATTAAGATATTATTATATATTTTACTTTTATTTCTCATTATTCAGTGGGGGGAGGGGCACTTGTCGATATCGCCTAGGACGGCAGAACTGCAAGAACCGGCTCTGATTAGTCTTTAAGATTTACTGAACGTGCAAGCATATTGCCAGTTGTTCCGGGTATGTATATCGGAAACATTGTAGTATATCGGAAACAGCAATGGATGTATGTATGTGTGTGCTCATAATACAAATCCACAGTGTACTTCGGATCTTTGCCAAATTTGGCACAGAGGTCTTTTGATGCTCAGGACTTCACATAGAGAGGGGAGGAGTCGCGCTTCTCCAATATAGAGTACGAAACCCCCTTAGGAGAGTTTCCTCCAGAAAATCCATGAAACGGAATGTTTACGCCTTTTTTAGAACACGACCAAACTTTCGGAATTTTAAAAAAAAATTAAGAGATCTGAATTGAAATTTAGAGTCATAAAATTGATCTTTTCTTCTCGTTGACGGGGAATTTTGCCATATTTTTGTTCTTTTATCTAAGCCTGATTTTTGTACATGCATCACTTAACTCAACTTTTACTTTCGAGATAGACCGTGCAACGCCGGGCAACGCAACTAGTTTAGTAATAAAGCATTAGGCATCATGTGTTCCTCTGCTTTTCCTCCCCATCTTGTATACGCCGGTTAGTTCATGAATTATTTTTTATTTTTATAGCCTACTGACCGAGTTTTTTGATTATTTAGAACTTAATTAATTTACAATTTTTAATTATATATTGTTGGTTATTTTGAATGACCTTTTTTTAAACTTAAGTCACTTTTCTTTTATGAAAGAAGTCGTTCAAATGAACTACTTCAATGATGGGTAAAACAAACGAACCATCCTCTCATAAATGGATCATTACAGAGAACGGCTTTGCCCGTGCCTAATAGCAACCTTCTTGAAATTTGGAATGATATGCTATTGAAGTCATACCAAGAAAACATTTACAGCTCGCTATGTCAGGAGTTAATCTCAAAGGTAAAAGAAATGGAAAAATCGAAAATTTTTCTATTGCTTTTCATAAATATAGTAAACTTTAAATAATATAAACGTGAAATAGAGACACTTACCATGTTCTGTAAGTAAATTTCGCATAAAATTCGGATTTACATGACCTTTCCCTTTTGTATCTAAAAATTTGAAAGCTTCAAGAAGTTTATCTTTGGATGCAGGTTTCCACCTGTGTGTGTAGAAATTAATTAAAAATTTTCACCGCATTTAAACATGAACAAATGACTTAAAAGGCAAAAGATTAACTTCGGTGCTAACTAAATTTTGTAAAGAAACGTACTATAAAAAGGCGTTCAACTTTAACCAAAATATTTCTAACTTTTTAGCCGTGAGTGAAAAAGTGATTTTGATATGCCTCCGGCAATCACGATTTTCATTCTGTCTCCGTCAAAACTAGTACTAAAAACATTTTGTCGGACTGATCACAAATAATGTTAAAATTTATTTTATTGTTAAATGTTCTTCTGAAAAGTTTCACTAAAATAAAAACCAAAACAGGAAATTACTAAACAGAAAGGGTAGCATTAACAAAAGCACATACTTTTTTTTTTAAGTCGAATAATGAAGACAAGTACAATAAACGGAATTCAAATAACTATTGCTAATTCGTAGTGAAGTGCAGAAATGGTGTCTTGCGTATCTTTAAGCTGACAGAACGCAAAAAAGTGAAAGGAAATCACTTTTAAGAGAAATGGTAAAAACATTCAAAGGATATTGATGGAATTACTATTGAGGAAAAACGGTAACAAAATCACTATGGTAGGAAGAAAAGGTAACATATAGGTAACATATATATATATATATATATATATATATATATATATATATATATATATATATATATATATATATATATATATATATATATATATATATATATATATATATATATATATATATATAAGCTAATTTTTACAGAGAATCAATTTTAGAAGCATTCAAACGACTCTGCCATTACCTACTGTGTTATTACGTATGGTAGCTGCCATAATTCTTGTTAATTTCCATTATACTCACCCTTAAATGAATGTTGAACAGTCTTTTCGGTACGTGCGTATCTACCTAAGAACGTATAAACGGCCCAAATGTAACGTCCGCACGTCACGTTCGCCACGTTAGGAGACAGACGTACGTTTTCCGACAGGAGAGAAGCATTCTTATATTAGGGACGCACGTAAAGCACATGATTACTCAGGGGTGCCCACCCCCCTAAGGGCAAGGGCGCATCCCCCCCCCCTAAATATTGCGAAGATCCGCCCTTCAAATGCAAGAACCCTCCTAAAAATGACAAAAATACTCCTTAAAACACCCTCCTAAAACTTTCGATGGCACAGTCTGCGCCATGACCCCGCCCCTCTAGGTGGGAACCCCTGCAGTACTCACTCAATAGAGAGAATCTTGTGGAGATCAATGAAATGCGACTCACGACGGATTTCAAACATCTAACTTCTCATCCCGTTTACGGGTTCCGTACAATACAGCTTGCTGTCATGGCAACGCCGACCGAAATCTGGTTTTGGGGAGAAAAATCGTCGCTGACGTGACGTGTGGATGATATGTGAATGTTGCTTAAGAACGTATGAACGGCCGAAATATCCACTTTGACGATCCCTGAGTTAAAGTCCAAGTTTTCTCGTAATGCTTGTGTGTACGCATGTATATACGTATGTGTGTATGTATGTATGTATGCACCTCACACGATTCAAAAGCCCTATGCCGTAGAATGTGTAAATTCCGTATGTAGAATCTGAGTGAGGTCCAGTTGTGCACCTCCCTCTTTGCTCTTATTCGAATGTTCCAAAAGGGATCTTTTGCCCGTTTTGGGGGCAAATCGGTGTTACATTTCAATACAAACCTAAATGATGCTCTAATCTTTCGATTAAAGCCAAGATTTTGGCCATAAAGTTTTTGCCAGCAAATTGTGACTTTAACCCTGCATTCAAAGCATTTGATATTACCCTAAGGAGATAAGTCACGGGGCGTTAGATCAGGTGGATTCGTTTAACTGGTGACTGTTTTCCGTATTTTCGGTGACACAGCTGACGCAACTCTTCCTATGTTTTACCACTCACTTTCCAGGAAACTATCATGGCCATTATTTTTTCTAAGAAGAGCGTTTCTCCAAACACTTGTGAAAGAATTTAATACATTAGGGTTTTTGTTTAAAATGATCGTAATTTTTGCAACACCTTGTATAATAGTATATTAGAGTGAGCAGAAAATATTTTAAACAATAACCTACAGAGTTTGATGTGAGCTGATGTAAAAAAGAATGCTTTACAGAAATTTATTTTACAATTATCGACAATCAGAAACTTGTGATAAAATTAACTCAGAGATGATCAGAGTGAAGGTTTTGGATATCCATACTTTAGTGGGGACATGTGTTCTTAAGAATATGCCGAAAAAACTACTCAACATTCGTTAGGGAGTGAATAAAATGGAAATTTAAGCGTAGATTTGTGTAAAATAATTTTCGATTAAAAATGGCGTTTCAACACATGTTATGATAATAGCAATTAATAAAGCACAGATTTTATGCTACATGCATTAACATACAGCTACTATATAACAAAAGAAAGCTTATATTTTTCTTACTTGTCTTTCATTAAAATATCGGTTAAGGCAGGAAGCAGAACTTCAAAGTTCACAGATCCTCTCGATTCTGGATCTTGGACCTAAATAATTTCAAAGTGAGTGTTTTTTTTTTTTTTTTTATTTTTTTTTATTTATTTTTTTTTTTTTTAATGTGAAAGATAAGAGCAATCTTCGTGTACGAAAAAGTTTTAGTATATAACAACAAACAGTACAGTAGTACAATTTGCCCACTTCCAGAGATTGGTACTTTTTTTTTTTTTTTTTTGAGCAATCACGATTGCTTATTGTTCTCATTTGACTGTTTTGAATTCTTTTATGATTTTATTTTCCCAACACCTTCCTCTGCCAGCACCACCGTCACGTCGACCGGCCTCACGATGCTGCTCCTCTTGCGAAAACCGTCTCCATGTTGCGTCCATATCCTAAACACACACGCATACACACACACACACACACACACACACACACACACACACACACACACACACACTCATCCCTGCGCACAGACACAAACACACACTCCTACACACACATACACACACTCATGCCTGCACACAGACACAAAGACATATGATTACATACACACACACATACGAACGCCTACACACACAGCACTGCATGCACAACACGCACACACATGCATACATACACACACGCACACACACACATACACACACTCATGCCTGCACACAGACACAAACACATATGCTTACATACACACACACACACGAACGCCTACGCACACAGCACTGCATGAACAACACGCACACACATGAATACATAGACACACACGCACCCACACACATGCGCCTACACAAACACACACACACATGCGGCTACACAAACACAAACGCGCATTCATACACACACACGCTCGTGATTGCGAAAAACATAATTTGAATTCAAGATGCTAAATTCAAATTAACATAATTTTTTTTTCAGCCATCAAAACTGTTTAGACTGCTATGCCCTCCCTTTTACACAAATCCCGAAGTGTACCTTAAAAATCTGTCGTATTCGCGATTGTTAATCCCCGAGCAGTGATATGATCCTTTGCGTCGTGGTCAGGGAAATTCGTTCTCTGAAATTTCATATTATCGTCTAATGTTTTTTTTTTAGTATTATTAGTTTTTTTTTAATTAATTAATTAATTTTTACTTTCTTCTACATCTAATATATAGAAGAAAGTATTGGATTCGTGCAAATTTTCGAATTTCGAATTTTGACGGATTCGAACGTTTTGAGGTGCGCTGAGTCCATTTCGACTATTTTTGGAAAATGTCTGTCTGTATGTGTGTGTGTGTGTGTGTATGTGTGTATGTGTGTCACGTTTGTGTGTGACCAGTTTTTTGTGGCCGCTCTACAGCAAAAACTACCGCATGAAATTGAACGAAATTTGGTTCACATATGTACCCCTATGTGAACTTGTGCCCATTGGTTTTTGGCGCGAATTCCTTCAAGGGGGTGGAGCAATGGGACGTTTTTTGAGTTACGCATGCTTGCTATTCCTCAGGAAGTAACTGGCGGAATCAAACAAAATTTGGTATATATGTTGCCCCTAACAGGAGCAGGTGCTGATTCAATTTTGGTGTCAATAGCTCAAACGGGGGTTGAGTTATAGAACGTTTTTTGTCGTCAATTGTGACTGGTGTATCTCAAAAAATAACGAACGGCATCAAACAAAAAATTTTTTTACACGTAGCCCTTAGTGGGTATAAGAGCTGATTTTATTTTGGTGTCAACAGCTAAAAAGGGGGTAGCGCAATCGCCCGTTCTTTTTTTCCATTGTGAGTGCCCTATCTCAAGAAGTAATGCTTCGTTCTGGTTGAAATTTGGAATATATGTGAATCCATACGTAAACAGTCTTTGGTTCAATTTTGACTCCAATCGCTCCAAGAGGTGTTGATTTTTTTTTTTTTTTTCGAATAAAAATAGTTTTATTAATGCAACAATAAGAAAGATAAATCGTAATTCGGAACTCCAGCGCTCGAATACGCTACCTTGCGGTGATTTATAAAACTGCGTCTGCACCTAAAACATTGCCACGTTGCGCATCACGTGTGTCTGTTGACGTAAACACAGGCAGTTTGTTCTGAGTATTTATTAACGCAATCGATGTGTCTTAGTTTGCTTTCAGCTACAGAAATTAATTCGTCCCTTAGTAGTATTCTCGAGCTTCTCAAAATAATGTTAGTTTTTCTTATTTCTTTCAAAAAAGTATTAAATGGTGGAAGCGTAAACAAGAAAAGTCTGGATTAACAAAATTGGATAACGTAATACCAGGTAAAATTTTTTATTGTTTTGTATGAATTTGTAAGAATATGAGTTTTTTTTAATCTTAAATTAATTTAACTAATCATATTTTACAGCAGCATTTAGTTGGAATGGACAGTATGCAAAATATTTTCTTGAATTTATTATCGTAGAACAAAATGAAAAATGTTTAACCGAGAAAGAATTTACTTTATTCCTTTTATTCTCAGCTGAAAGGTTTCGCCAAATTTGTTTAGGGTTATAGTAGTTTTAGTATTGTGCAAGCAAAGTAGCCTTGGCGAGTTTTCGCATTTTTAGTTAAACCATTTTTAATTTTTATCATGAGTGGAATAAAATGATAGTAAGATTACAGAATTCGATAAGCAAAAAGAAATAATGGTCAATCAACTGAAAAGAAAACTACCACCATATATAAACTGTGAGTACACATTTTATTTATTTTGTTCTGAGTGAATTTGAATCAGTTTTTCAATTCGATGGAAAAAAAACGAACTTAACAACATTGACTGGACACTTTTCCTTAACCTAATTCCACATAAATGATTTAAATAACCTTTGTTACTACAGTATCCTACTGAAATAGACAGTATGCAAATAAATTTTCTTGAAAATATTTATCGCAGAACAGATTGAAAAATCCAGAAAGAACGTTAAGAATTTGAACAATAAAAAATAAAAGTTCGCCAAAAATCTGTTTATAGGCTTATGGTTTTAAAATTATGTGAAAGAATAATGTATCTTGACAAGATTTCGCATATCAGGTAAATCATTTCCATGACGAATGAATTAAATGCATGATTTCTTTGGATATCCAATCATATAGTCATAGAAATAAATTATCTAGTGTTAAACGTTACTCTTGACAGTCTGCCACGTATGTGCACTATGTGACAAAAATGTCAACAAATGCTGGAAATGTCACGAAACTGAACTTAATATGTACTAATGTATAGAAAAAACGGTACAAAATGAAAATGCCGTTCGAAGCGAACCAAAAATTTATGAATTCCGAATTCAACATCGTGAAAATGGCTGCTTCAGAACAACTTACTGTGTGTTCTGCATTAATTGTTTACTTTCGTAATACTTTTTGGTTTCTAATCTCTTTCTATATGGGTCAGAATAACCAAAAGAAAAATCTTTTCAAATGAATAAAGCGAAAAAATCATACATACGAACAAAAATCACAACACTTTTAGCATTTTCTTCGTTACCACATGCGTTTGTTTTAGTTTTCAATTCCGCCATTAGACAGTGACTGCAGTGCCCCCTATAGTTCGTTGGAGTTGCGAATAGATTATCGTCTGCGTATTTCTCGTGATTTTAATTGTATGGAAATGTTCGGAAATATTATCTCAATGATTTAAAATTTTTAACTGTTGCCATCTTATGTTTGTTAATAAATAAAATATTTGTAATTAATTCAAGTAAGGCTTTTAAAGTAACTTTCAATCGCTCTTTGTTTTGTTTTTGCAATAATTCAGACATTGGGATGGTCGTCAAGTTTTTGCATGTGTAATTTTTTTTTGTTAGGAATATTGCTTCCTCGTCAAGCATGGGGAGGGATCAGAAAAAGGAAAAATATAGAAGAAAGTTTCGTGATGGCCACAACATACTAGTTTTGAAATATTTTTCTCTTTAGATATTTAAGTTACGTTACATTTTGTCATCTAGCTTTTGGCGCTTAGATAAGGTATTTATGAAGGATATCTATTCAAATTATTTCTATTATTATTACTTCTTTGCTTTTTCTCTGGCAATTTCTTTCGGATTGGATTTCTTTGTACGTTATTACCTCGATATTTATATGACTAAATTCTTGAATACGGTAATTATGCGTGATTACCTTTTGACTTAATATTGTGTTACACTAAAGATATTTTTAAAAATAAGCAATTTTTTCACTTTTTTCCAATATTACAATGTTTAACCGAATCTTTTATCTGGAAAAGTGAACTGAAACTTGTGCAAAATTATCAGAACTGACTTCCGGGGGATTTTTTTTTTAAATCAAAACAGTTTTTACCTGCATGTAAACGTTTTTATTAAGATTAGCAATACATATTATTAAAACTAAGGACTTAGGAGGGGGTATCTCTCCCCCCCCCCCCTTCCTTCGTTACGCCACAGTCTATCTGCAATCTCTGACTGCGATGACTTGAAGTTCTCAGAAACAAATTCCCCCCCCCCCTTTCCCCATAGGAAGTCTTCATCGAATGGCACACTATGAACAGTGCAAAAATGGACTATCTGTTATTAGAACTGATGCACTAGTTTCATTCAATATAGCTTGGAAAATAGAAAAAAACACTAAAAGCCTTTAAACAAGACTTTTCTATGCAGCGCAATACGTTTTTGCTAAGAAACAACTTCTATTACATCCAACTGTGCTCTGGGTTTCAAATCCATTCTGAGTATGAATCGAATCAAGATACAGAAAAAACTTCACAGCTGTAACTTGTAAATTCTAAGTCCTACCTACAACAAAGCAAAGCTACGAAGCGTAAATTTTTACCTGTTTGATAAAGGATTTAAGTTCTGCTTGTCTCGGAACTCGTCCTAACGCTCTTGCAATAACACCAATATTCCTGAAAAAGTATATGTGGGGTGTAATTTTCGAACCAAAAATCAATATTGTTAGAAGAATGTATATAAATAGCTCTTCTACAGTAGATACAGTAGTTACATTCATAACTTAAATAATTAAGATGATTTATGCTGCGCGATCAAACCTGCTATTCTATTTCCAAAAACAGTTGCTCCGCTTTTTCTTTTAGAAGATTTCATCTTTTATAAGATCTCCATCTGGGGGTAACACCAATCTTAATGATCTCTTAAAACCACAGTACAAGAGCAACTTCTATTTTCATAATGTTTGCATTTTGCTGCGACCCCACGCTGTTATTTTCAATATAGGAACAAAATCTTGAACCTTTGCGGATTTTTTTTTCTCTTAGCTTTTAACCCTACGTATGGAAGAGTCACCCATACCTAATTGTCGCGCTACCTTCGACACACTTTTTAGTTGCTTTACCTTTTCTTTAGATGTCAGAATTCTCTATTTTTCCCCCATCTTCCCAAACTTTAGATGACCAATGGTAAAGCAGAACAAATTTGCAACAAAAAATGCATACTCATGTTTTGAAATACTAAAAAATCCTTTCTTCAGCAAATAGCTACCAAATATTTTTTTTTTCCATCCCCCCACTTCTGTGCAACGTAGAGGTGTTGGTGAAAGTTCGGTTATTTATGGTATCTTCCTTCCATTGAAAAAAAACCTTAAGCTCGCAAGATTGTGTACATGTGGGGAGACGGGAGGTAGATTTAAACCTGAGCTAAAAGCCGGTTCTATGATTTTTACTGTTATAATGACCCCGGTAATCCGACCCTGACGGGGTCATTATAACAATTAAAATGTCGTTCGTCAGATTCTGCTCTTGTATTATTTGAATCAATGTCTTTGCGTATAATGCGCAGGCATAAAGCATGTGCGATGAGATTTTTTCAGCAGTTGCTTCCTGTTTGAAGCCACCATTTCCTTCTGATGAAAAAATATTTAAAGTTATGAAATCACGTAGGAGTACATACTTTACAGCAGTCTTTCCTGTTCCTCTTTCATCAAATACACGAAACGCTTCTGTAATTTGATCTCTGGTGAATACTTCATATTTATTAATACCTACAAAATAAAAAACAGGAATGTTTTTAATAATGTTTGGACATTGGAAACTTTCTATGGTAAAATTTTTACATTACTTGATTGGTTTACATCAAGTGTGTTTCACAATTTATCTGTCTTTTTTTTTTTTCGTCGAAAATGTTGAAAAGTACAACATCAGTTATGCACCGCCCTCAATAGGGAAGTATTCGATTTTCTAATTTTATTTTTATTTGATAGAGTAACATACATGAACATCATCTGCGAAAAAATTTTTACGATACGACTAATACTTTTTTTTTAAATAATTTTTTTAAGTTCACGCGCGAGTGACGTCATTTGCTTGTAAGTCCTTTGACTGACGTCACTGCCGCGCTGACGTTCGGTTAGGGACCGAAAGATTCTGAAAGCGTCAGGGTGAAATAGTGCAATATCTTCGCTTTTCTACTTGATTTTCTTATCGTTCATGCTGCCATCTAGCGAACACATGTATGAGTATCAATCAATATTAATTATAAAATAAGGTTGAAAGCCCTTAATTTTGTCTTTTTTGTTCCGTATTCATTTATTCTTTATAATTAGCCAAAATATAAATATTTGAAGAATTAAAAAGGTTGCATTTAGCGTTTATGATGGAAAAAAATGAAAAATAGACTTTTTCATTTGCATACATAATTATTTACTTTAGTGCAATCTTATAAAGAAAAGAGAAGAAGAATGTATTATTTTTGGTTACACTTGGTGTAAATGGATGAATAAATAAATTTTCAAATTTAGTAACATATAAACATGATAAAATTCAAATTGCTTATAATTGTTAGTAATAATAAAATTATTCAAAGAGACAGGAATAAAGTAGCATTATTAAACGTTTTTTCATTTGGGTTATTCTGAATAAATATACATTGTGCATTTGCATGAAATAGACTTAGGATATGTAATAGCTACGATTCATAAAAAGAGTAATTTAAAATTGGACGACAAACATTGGACGTTCTTGGGAATTGGTATTTGTTACATTTGGAGGATGTAAAATTAATCCTCTGAACAAAAAATTAAATTAACCTCAACTAATGAAAGTACTCAATAAACTTCGGTAAAAAATATTTTAGAAATGAATAAAAAAAGTATTAATGGAATTATTTCCTTCCTATTCATTTACTTTTTACACTTAGTATTCATTATTAATTAATGCCAGGTGAAAAATAACTATGTACAATAGAATAAAAGTTATTAAACTAGTTTGTTGATAATCATGTCTTTAAAAAGTGAAAAAGGTGAAAAATGTCAGTTAATTAAAAGTGAGCAACAAAAATTTTTAATTGGAAAAAAAATCAAATTCGTTTACAACAAATTTAGTGACGAACGTATCAGTTTAAAATATGAGTTTCAGTTTTACATCAAATACAAAAAAAAAAAAAAAGCAATAAAACCTTTTAGTCTGCAAGACGCTCATATGTTAAACATTTTCTATGCTAAAATTCTACATGAAAATATTTTTATTGTAATAATGATAAAGGTTATTAGAAATGACTACTTAACATCAGAGTTTGTGATTTTTTAATTTTCTATTTGAATCAAAAAACTCGGATTTTTTTTTTATTCAGTTTTTTTTTTTTTTTTAAATCTTGAAACATTTGTAGATTAGGGTTGGTTGGGGTACTGGGTCACTGCTGTAAGTGAGTCACCCCTCTAAAACTGAAATATGGATAAACAACTCTTCAAACTCTCTTTGATTTAGCACATATTTGGGATTCGTGAAATTTTTCTAAGTCATAGCACTTAGTCCAAAAAAAAATCTTTTTTTTTTTTTTTTTTTTTTTTTTTTTTTTTTTTTTGCGAGTCCAAGCAACATTTTTCAAAGAAGTGTTTCAAGATTAGTTTTTATTATTTTTATGATAGTTAATTTTTCACTTATAGTATAACTTAAAGTTCATACAGCAACAAGAATTTTTGAATAAAATATTATTAATAAGTGTTTAAGAGGAGGGGTCCCACTTACCCCGTACATTTTTGCTTTGCGTGGTAATTGGTATTATACCCATCTACTAAGTAAGTGGGTATTATATCTACCTCCTCACTATCGGGTAATTGGGGCCCCTATAAAAAAAATGGGGGTCTCAAAATAAAGAGCAACTATGATTAAATATTTGACAAAGTAAGTTAAGTATTTGAAATAAAAGACAACTATGACGACTTAGTATAGGAATTGATAGTTGAGCTAAAAATTGCCAAAACTGATGATTATGTATTTGTGAAACGTTCGATTTAAGTAGGTCTAATGTTGGAAGTTGATGATACAAATTAAAAATAGTGTTGAATTTTCAAGAACGAATAGAAATAGTGACACTTTTTCTTGGCATTGTGCAGATGATGTTGGGATAATTACTGAGGATGAAACGATAATGGTTCTTTTTTACAAAGACGCAGTCATTTAGTGTTTCCAATTATTTTTTTCATTTTATAATTTTGGCAAATTTACTCAAATTGATCTTAATCAACTGTATAACGTCCATTAAACACACCTTTATATGTAAAAGTAAAATATATGTCCCTATAGACTTTCAATAAATTTCACAAACAAACTTGCTTTGTTTTTCGTTTTAAAATTTTCCGTGATACAGATTTAAAAGACAGTAAATATCTTATAAGTGGATGATGCATTTACAAAAATATAATTCACACTAAAAATGTACCGCACCGCATTTTTAGATTTGCTTCATTTAAATTTAAATAGGGAAGTTGCAACCTATTAAATGTTCATATTTTGGCTATTGGATATTGTTAATTGATCTCTCAAAACTAAAAAATTCACCATCGCCGAATTTTAAAACACCGTGGTTGATTTTTAATGAATTTTTAAAAATCCACGCGCAAAAGTGCGCGCTTCTGAAACGTCACTAGCCTACGTCACAGGGCGCGAATGGGCAGCCTTCCGCCGAAGATCCCTTGTTTTCGCTAGGAACATTTTGAGCGCGCTGATATTTTTATTTTTTAAAAATTCAATAATCCTTTTGAACACACAATGGAGACCGGATTAGTTAAAGCACAATCTAAATAATCTTCCTCATGTAACATCAATGAGGATATTCGAATATTTCCGAGAGGATGAGAGGTTTAATGTTCCAGAAACGCGAGGAGTTAAATGCGATTAGATAAGCCTTTTACGTTTCGTCTTTGAAGTCGAATGCGTGACTTTCGGCTTCTCCCCTACCGGAAGGCGCATGCCGTCACTTCCTATGCCATCTGACGTCACAGGCGCTTGAACTTTAAAAATTAATTTAAAAAAAACTACGTATCGTATCGCAAAAATTTTTTCACCTATGATGTTCATACACGTTACTCTATCATATAAAAATAAAATTAAAAAATCGAAAACTTCCCTATTAAAGGGGGTGACCCATTTACCCCTTACTCACGCCCGGCTCCTGGGGTAGGCGGCCGCCTTGGGTGGCAGATTTTAGGGGCGCCAAATATCGAAGTATGAAAATCTGTTTCAGCGTCATAAAATTTACTGCTTCAAGGCTAAAAGTACAAATAATTTAGAGTGTGTATCAGTGCTTGGACATGCAAAGAATATATATATATATATATATATATATATATATATATATATATATATATATATATATATATAGTTCGGAATATAACTGAAAATTCAATTTAATTTTAGAGGCGGCAAATTGCGTGGTTTAAAAGTCTTTTGAAAATATTAACATCCGTTTCAGTGATATAAGATGCACTACTTTATTAATGAAAAAGACAACTTAAAGTGCGTACCACAGCTTGGATATGCAAAACCCATATTATTATTTTATATTATGATAATTATTACTCAATGGGGGTGATTGGGGTGCGGCACTAGTCAATATCGCCTAGGGCGGCAGAACTACTAGAGCCCCTGCCCTTACTATGGGGTAAGTGAGAGCCCCGTCCGATTTTTTAAAAAATATAATCGTTAAGAATATTTAAAGCATTTTAGAAAATAATGAAGAACTTTTGTTTATTAATAATATATAAGATAAAAAAAGACAATAAGTTTAAAATTTTTTGCTTCAAAACTTATGCATAAGTTTTCAAAAACGAACTATTCTCAAAAGGGGTCCCACTTACCCCAACCAACTCTACTTTACATTTAAAAACATAATATACTTCCTACACAATAGGTGAAACAGCAACTTTTTAGCTATTTGCATTGTATGGCAGTAGCTATGTTTGAATGATAGGTATAAGTAGACCAGTTTCAACACAAATAATGTATGATTCAAAATAAATTTAACTTTAAAATTTAAAAAAAGGTTAATAAGAATTTTTATTTTGAACTTTTGGTGCAAGTCTAGAGGCATAGTCCATAATAAATTTTTGTCATAAAATGTCTGTACATGTACATTGTGCATAGTAATCTACAATTTTTCCCCCAGTCTCTTCTCCCCCTTTTTTCAAGCAGTTTTCAAGTATAAATTTCTCTTTTCTTAAACTGAAAATTGCCACACATGATGATAGAAGTCTTACAATGACAATTAGAAATCCTTCAGAACAAATTTTGACTATCAACCGCTAGGTTTCAAATCTAGCTGCTCTGCCCCCCCCCCTTCCCCCAGCTACTACCACCAATCCTTCAACTATATACTTCTAGGAAACAGTGGTACCCCTATTTCCTATTATTATATGTTTCATATTTTTTAGAAGAAAAAATCTTAAAATTTGGCAGTTTTCTATGTTTATCAGCTTTTAGAGTCTACAAAAGTTCTGAAATAGACTTAATTGGGGTGAATAAGGCAATTGTTAAAACTTGATCATAAACCAGCCTGAACTGATGAACCTTTTAGCTTACTCTTAAAATTAGCATTAGTATAATATATCAATAAATTCTTAAGATTCATAAATAGGTTATAACGTTTAGATAAGATGCGATTTTGTTTGACGCTTTGCTTAATCTGGGGTGCCCCTCCTTCTAAAGGAAAAGTGCACCCCCCTCCCTAAATGTCACGAAGTGTTCCCCCCCCCCCCCCTTAACAAGAGCTCCACAAAATTGAGAAAAATACTCCTAAAAACAACCCCCATACAAATTTCAATGGATCAGTCTGCGGCATGACCCTCCCCCCCCTTTGGTGGGCACCCCTGGCTTAATAATAAGGTTTCCATCATCATGTACATTTTTAGTGTAAAATAATGTGTTAAAGCAATTACTTTACTTAATAGGTTTACTTAATTACTTTACTTAAAGTAATTGTGTATAAGAAAAAATACAATTTTTTTATATATACTTTTTACCGAAGTGCAATTTTGGAATAAAAGCAATATTGCAAGAATAATCTATGTAGTTTAGCCAGTTGAAGTTAAGATTGTATAATGCAGTGCAGTTAAATTTAGAGCAATACATTCTAAAAATACAAATTTAATTAATAAAAATAAAATCAACTGATTTTAATCAATGATTTTTGTTAAAACAATTTCTTGATTTAAATCAACGGGTTTTTTTTTTCTAAATTACTTAATTTAAATCATGATTTTTATCATAACTTAAATCAAGCTGATTAAAATCAACGAACACTGCTTAACATTAAGTAAGATTGTCAAGCAGTTAACAATAAGTATTAACAAAATCGAAAGCGTTGTACGGTTCCAAATTATGAACACATTGAGAATTAAAAAATCTTAACAATTAGAATTATAAAAAATGGTGCTCATATTTTAATATTTTGTTGTCAGTCAAGAACTTTTTTTTAAACGTTTTCTTAAATTAGTCAAGTGCATGCTGGGTAAAGTGACATAGTTCAATTCGTTTACTTATTCAATCATTTTAAGTATTAATTCATTAAATAACTAACAATTGCCTTATTCCCCCCAATTGGATTTATTTCAGAACTTTAGTCGACTCTGAGCTGATAAGAAAATTGTCAAATTTTAAGAATTTATCTTGAAAAAAGTATAAAAGTTATGATTCTAGGAAATATAGTAGCACCAATGTTTCCTAGAAGTATAAATGAATGATTGGTGGTAGTAGCTGTTGAAGGGGGGGGGGGGGGAGCAGACCAGCTAGAGTTGAAACCTAGTAGTAACGAAATTTGTACGAAAGGATTTCTAATTGTCATTGTAAAACTTCTATTATCATGTGTGACAGTTTTCTTTTTATAAAAAGAGAAAATTCTGTTTGAAAACTGCGTGAAAAAGGGGAGTGAAGGGACTTAGAAAACATTCTAGATTGCTATGCACAATGTACAAACATTTTATGATAAAAATTTACTATGAACTATGCGTCTGGACTTGCACCAAAAGATCAATAATGATAATTGATATCTACAAATGTTTCAAGACTGAAAAAAAATCTAAATAAAAAAATCCGAATTTTTTGATTTAAAAAAAGTTAAAAAATCACAATCCCTGATGTTAAGTAGTCATTTCTAACCTTTATCATTATCACAAACTATTTGCATATAGAACTTCAACATAGAAAATGGGTTTCACATATGAGAGTCTTGCACAGTAAAATATTTGAGTGCTTTTGTCTGTAGTTGATGTAAAACTTAAACTCATATTTTTAACTGATATATTCATCACTAAATTTGCTGTAAACGAATTTGAATTTTTTTTTTTCATTCAAAAATTTTCGTTGTTCACTTTTAATTAACAGACATTTTTCAGCACCATTTTCATTTTTTAAAAATATGATTATCAACAAACTAATTTAATAACTTTTTTTCTATTGTAAGAAGTTATTTTTCACCTGTCATTAATTCATATGAATGCTAATTGTAAAAAGTAAATGAATAGAAAGAAAATAATTCTATTAATGCTTTTTTTTTTTTTTCATTTCTAAAATACTTTTTAGTGAAATTGACTGAATACTTTCATCAGTTGAGGTTACATGAACTTTTTTGTTCAGAAGATTAATTTTACATCCTCCAAAATATATCAAATACCAATTCCCAAGAACGTTCAATGTCTGCAATTTTTTCGTCCAATTTTAAATTACTGTTTTCATGAATCGTAGCTATTACATACATTAAGTCTATTTCATGTGAATGCGCAATATACTTACTTATTCAGAATAACGCAAATGAAAAAAAAAAAACTTTAATAATGCTCTACCTTATTCTTGTCTATTTGAATAATTTTACTATTACTAACAATTGCAGACGATTTGAATTTTATCATGTTAAAATATTACTGAATTTGAAAATTTATTTATTCACCCATTTGTACCAAGAGTAGCCAAAAATAATGCATTCTTCTTCTCTTTCCTTTATAAGATTGCACCATCTAATGTAAAATCATGCATGTAAATGAAAAAGTATTTTTTTCATTTTTTTCCACCGTAAACAAAATTATTAGCCTTTTTAATTATTCGAATATTTATATTTTTGCTAATTATAAAGAATAAATGAATACTAAAAAAAAGAAAGGAGGGCCTCCATTAATAGGGCTTTGCAACCTTATTTTTATAATAATTATTGATCGATATTCATACATTTATCCACTAGATGGCAGCATGAACGATAAGAAAATCAAGTAGAAAAGCGAAAATATTGCACTATTTCACCCTGACGCTTTCAAAATCTTTCGGTCTCTAACCAAACGTGCCGCGCTGCGAGGCGTCGGGGTTGGCTAGGACAAAGAAGTGCTTGGCGATCTTTGGGGGAAGGCGCGGGAAAACAAGAACCTTCTAACAGCAGCGCGCATAAAAGGCTAGTGAAAATCCTTTGCTGTCTGTAGGGTTTAATGCATTCTGCGATTGTTTTTAATTTGATTTTCTTTGTCATGGCTAGTAGAATCAATTACAAGTATTGCTTCGTTCCTGGATGCGTATCTACATCTAAAAAAACTCCTCACAGGCGATTTGTTATTGTTCCGTCCCAGCAGGATCTTCGAAAGAAGTGTTTTCAAGTGTGTTTATTAATTAAAATTTGAAAATGAAAATTTGCACTTCATTTTAATTAAAAACTATGTCAAGTGAGAAATACAGTTTGAAATATATGTTCACAACTGTTCATAAATAAATGTTTAATAAGCATATGAGATATTTTTTAAAAAATGCAAGTAAACAAAGGAATTTAAACCCTGCACAATAAACTTAAATAGAAAGTAATAGATGCATTACTATTTCCATTTTAATAACAATGCAAAAACTATTAATACTTTCTTTTTAACATTCAAACTATCTTCAAATCTTAACTATTACAAATTGATAATTTAAAAATACATTTTCAGTTTAGAAGCGTTTCTATATATACAAGACCTTTCTTACCTGCAAAAAGGTACTTATTTTATGAAATGAACACCATTTTCAAATTTATTATTTTTATCAAAAGAGCAAAAAAATATATTTTTCCTTTTTTTGCTAAGTTGCACAAAAACTCAAGGTGGTTAACATGTATTAGTGGATTTAAAACAATTTTCCACAAAACAAAAGCAGATCAGCTTTTATTGCCAACAAAGCGAAAAATTTTCATGCAAAAACTGCTCTAAAACTTTGTACTGGAATCACTTGCAGTAGGGTTGTTACAAAATGCGCGCCTCATTAAAAGCCGCCAAGTAAGAACTGGAATATCGCTCTTACATTGTAATTTATATATTCAGATAAAAAAACCATCGACACACAAACAGGCGCGGATCCAAATGGGGGGGCAATGGGGGCAATTGCCCCTCCCTGGGAAAATCAGGGGCGCCAGTAGGAAGGGGGCGCCGAAAGCGTCCCTGGACGAATATTTAAATACCAAAAAGAAAGAACGAAAGATAGTTGGAATTTATTTGTCTCATTCACCAGTTCTCAACCTGTGTGAAGTGGGGCGCTTCCGTGCCCCTCTTGTGGGCGCAATATCCGCAAGTTATGAGCTTTCGTTCTGAATTTGATAGGAAAGTTTTGGAATTGGGTACTAAAGAAAGACATTTGGAAAATTTATTTGGTTCATTCACTACTTCTCAATGTGTGGGGAGTAGGGTACGTCCCTTAGGGACACAATATCCGCAACTTATGAATTTTCCTTCTAAATATAGCGGGGGGGGGAGAGAGTTTTGGAATTAGGGACAAAAGAAAGAAATGTACTTAGAAAATTTATTTTTCTCATTTACGATTCTAAACCAATATTAAGTAGGGCGCTTCCACGCCCCTCTTAGGGGCGCAATATTCGCAACTTAAAAAATTTCCCTCCAAATTTAGGGGGAAAATTTTGAAATTGGGTATAGAAGTAGACATTCAGAAAAGTTATTTGGTTCATTCACCAGTTCTCAATCTGTGGGGAGTAGGGCGCGTTCCCCTAGGGGGCGCAATATCCGTAACTAATGAGTTTTCCTTTGAAATTTAGAGAGGAAATTTTGGAATTAGGTACAAAAGAAAGAAAGATACTTGGAAAATTTATTTGTCTCATTCACCGGTTCTCAACCTGTGGGAAGCGAG
Source organism: Uloborus diversus (assembly GCF_026930045.1). Taxonomy (NCBI): domain Eukaryota; kingdom Metazoa; phylum Arthropoda; class Arachnida; order Araneae; family Uloboridae; genus Uloborus; species Uloborus diversus. The sequence goes on from NC_072735.1 coordinate 117,294,110, forward strand.
CTCTAGGGGGCGCACTATTCGCAACTTTAAAATTTAACTCTAAATTTAGAGGGGGGGGGGAGTTTTGGAATTTGGTACAAAAGAAAGAAAGACATTTTAAAAATTTATTTGGTTCTTTCACCAGTTCTCAGCGCACCCTGGGTGGCGCAATATCTGCAACTTATGAGTTTCCCTAAACATCTACTGGGAAAGTTTTGGAATTGGGTACGAAAGAAAGAGAGACATTTGAAAAATTTATTTGGTTCATTTACCGATTCTTAATCTGTGGGGCGCCCGCGCTCCCTAGGGGGCGCAATATCTGCATTTTATGAGTGTCCCTCTAAATTTAGGGGAAGTTTTGGAACTGGGTGCAAAAGAAAGACATTTAATTTTTTTTTTTTTTTTTTTTTTTTTTTTTGACTTTATTAACCGTTCTTCAACCAGTGAGGAGTGGGGCGCGTCTGCGTTTTTAGGGGCGCAATATCATAAGAATTGCCCGTTCTCAACAGCGGATGCAGAAATTTTTCAAGTGAGGAACGATTGATTTTAATCATTCAACCTTTACTACGTATCCTGGTTATACGTGTTAATAACACAGGTTTAGGTCTTCAATTCTGAAACATTTCCGCTTGAGAACTCTAATCCCCCACTCCCTTTCCCTACTATTATCGGGTTGTCTTTTCTGGCGAGTTATCGCGTTTGGTGATCGTTCACTGTGAGCAATTATTAGAGGCACGTGAATTGTTTGTTAAATAAAATACTATTTTCAGTGGCGTAGCATGGGGGGGGGCAAAGGGGGCATTCGCCCCGGGCGGCACTTTGTTAGAGGCGGCAAATTCCGTAAACACTACATTAACATCGAAAAGGCTTTTTTTTTTTAATTTTAAGACAGCGCTTTGCTAGCGATGTATCACTAAATCAACATCAAAATGTTTTTTTTTTTACTCTTCAGTTCTAACTTGTCTCAGGAAATTTTTCTCGTTGACGCACTAAGCACGAAATACTGGATACTGACATGCATGGGAATCAATATCACTGGCGCTGACATAAAAAGACGAGAAGAGAGAGGACAATCTCGTTGGAGAGGATTATAAATCACGAAGATCGACAAGCATGCAGGGGCGGACTGGGTCCCCCAAGAGGGCGCCAACCTTAACTACCAAAGGGCACGAAAGAACTGAGGTTCAAGAGCGCAAAGGTTTTAAAAGTGTAAAAATTAACGAAAGCGCACAGGATTGAGGGCGTGAAAAAACGAAGTCGCACAGGTTCAAGGGCACTAAAAATAAATAAAGCTAAAAAAAACGAAGGCACTCAGAGGACGTTGGAGGGTGCAACGCCCCGTGGGCAAGTTCGCCCCTGCAAGACGGAACTGAAAAACCTTATGCGCCCTCGTTTTTTTTTTTTTTAATTCGCTCTTGTTCCTGAGGCGCCCTTCCCCCTTTTTTTTTTCATTTTTATTTATTTGTGCCTTCAAACGTGTGCGCCTTCGGTTTTTTTTCACTTTTTCTTTTTTTGACCACCCCTCGAACCAGTTTTTTTTTTTTTTTTTTTTTTTCCTCCGCCCTGGAACCTTTTTTTTTTTCATTGTATTTCATTTGTGCCCTCGAACGTTTGCGACTTCGTTTTCTTTTCTTTCTGCCCTCCCTCGAACCTCTCCGCGCGTTTCTTTTTGCTCCCTCAAACCTGTGCGACTTTTTTTTATTTTTATTCGGCCCTTTGAACTTATGCGCTTTTGTGTCTTTTTTTTTTTTTTCGGAAGGGGGGCCTTTGAGAGTCAAGGTTGGCATCCTTTTAGGGGACCTAGTCCGGCCCTGCTAGAAAGATCCATTTTTGGGTCCAAAACGTAAATTTCGAATAAAAAAAAGAACTATTCATCGATTTTTTTTTTTTTTTTTTTTTTTTTTTTTTTTTTTTTTTTGTTTCTGAAATGTCTATAACCTTCCCAGCACTAACCTAAATAAACTGAAAATTTTAACGAAATCGGTCCGGTATTTTCTGAATTTACCCCGTACATATGCATGTGGATTTTGTGTTTTATTTATATAAAAAAGATATTAAAGCTAATTTATAAGTACACTAAATTTCATTCGTAATCTTCAGTGTGACTGTAACTTCAATAAATATTGTTACAAATTCTGTAAATAGTAATTATTGTAGTAACGTAACCTATAAATAGTTTCCTGTAATGAATATACAGCCCCTATACATTCGGCTGAAGTATACGAACCCCCTACTCTTTTTTTTTTTCATTGATAAAATTTGTGAATGAAATAAGAAAGTGTAGAACGGTGTAGCATTTTCTAGAATAGTTGAGAAGTCTCTTTCGGTGTGTATGAAAAGCCGTTATGCATGATAAAGAGTTTAGTTTCGATTGAGAATTTGTACTGAGAGTGTATTAGCTCTGTTTATTGCGAGGCTTTTCGCTGTGTTGTTTTTCGTATTTGGAAGTAAATACGTGTGTAACCGTTGAGTTTACGGTGTTGTGTGATATTTGCTTAATTGCTGATGATTAATTTAGCAGTTGTTGACGATCTTTCCTGTACATAGTGCAAATAAATTTCCTGTGTTTCCCTCAAGAACTGTGTCGTCCTTTCAAGAAAGTTGGAAGTCGCACCGAATCCGTTACAATATATAATCCGAGAAGGTTTGTGATTGAAGATCTGTGGTGCGACTTATATGCAACATACGGTGCTTCAAGATTTATTATGTTTTTAATTTATACTTATTTTATTTATTTTATTTATTTTATTTTTTTTTTTTTTTCAATCTGAACTTTTATTCGGACATGAGGCTCATAGAACTAAAGCCGATATACTTGGATTTTACATCGAAAAGTACAATCGAAAACAAACTGTGGGGGGAAAAAAAAGGAAAAACAGTTCGTTTAGATGATTTTTTAAATATTTTAGGGGGGAGTAAGACCCTGAGGATCGCTCCTTGCTACAAATGCTCATCTTTTTAAATTTTTCTTTTCTCTAGTTCCTCAGAAGAATGTTAACGATTAATATATTGCTCCCTCCTACACTCTAAATAAAAATATTGGCTTAGAAAATATTGGGAGGGGGAGGAGGTTGATCTCCAGAACTCCAAAACGGGGTGGGTAATAGAAAGGAATAGTGGTCATATTTGCAGGTCCGGATCTATAAATTTTGGACCCCCCTGCAACTAAATCTGCAGGGTCTCTCCCCAGAGGCCTGCAGTGTATATTTGCAACGTTAGTCTTAGTGATAGTTTTTTTTTTTTTTTTTTTTTTCAGTTTCTTCAGCCGTCGGGTCCTTTAGGGCCGTACCCCCCCCCCCACACACACACTGCGGGGTCTGCGGTTACGCAGATCCGGGACTGCATATTTGGATTCAGGAGTCATTTTAAAAAGCCACATTTTATACAACATCATACACAAACGACTGATACAATCGATATTGATAGTGTTGTTAAAGAATTTCTATTGATAAAAAGTAGAAAATTAAAATTTTATGCTAAGAAGAAAAAATCTTTTTAAGTAAAAAAAATGTATCGATCAGGTACTTTATAATCATAGGGGGTCATTCCATGTCAAATCAACCAAAAAAAAAATTATTTTCAAATTTACCATCTCAGATTTTCATGAAAATTTCAGGGATTATACTGTTTGACATTCTAAATTCAGATCTACTTTTTAAAAAAATTATCTTTTTTGGTTAATGAGTTATTAATTTTTTAAATGTGTAAAAACTCACGTTTTTTTACTCATCTGTTGTGCTTAAAAATGCTACAATTTTAGTTCTATAGGGTCAATACAGTTGGTTAACAGCTCATTTTAAAGAGAATTGCATGAGCTTTAATTTGACATGCAACTTGCATATTTGTCTTGAATTTTTAACATTTTTTTTTAATTTTAAAATTTAATATTTAAATTTTTTTTAATTAGTGTTTTTTAAAAATTTTGAAAAAAATATATGTTTTTAATATGTTTTAATAAATACATCCTAAAAATTTCAGAGTGGGGACATGATGGGATCTGCAGTTATAGCAAATAATGCAATGACACTTTTTTTGTAAAATATATATATATATATATATATATATATATATATATATATATATATATATATATATATATATATATATATATATATATATATATATATATATATATATATATATATTAGCATTTTTGTTTAAAAATTAAAAAAACAATAAATAAATAAAAAATACTTTTTTAAATGCACAAAAATATTTTTAACAATTTAAATTTATTTCAAAATATACATGTTTTAGTTTTTTCTAATAATATTATAAACATTTTGTAGTAAAACTTTGTATTAACATTTTGTAGTAAAGTTCAATTAATTAAAAAACTTTTAAATTTCAAAAAAATCTTAAATTTTGGTTATTTTTTATTCCCTTGAAGTTCAGTAAACAGAACTAGCACAGAAACTTCGAGGATGTAATTTTGAAATGTATAAACACAAAGTAGAATTCGATACATAAAAATACCTAAAGAAGCCTAGAGTGCCAAACCAGTTTGTTTGGCACTTTAGGCTTCTTTAAGAGGTTTTCCACCTCCAGCTCAGTCACTCCTATGCCGGGCTGATGAGCGCTAATAAGCACGAAACTGCAGTCCTCGGCTGGAATTGACTGAGCTAGCGGTGTATTTTATGCAAATAGTTGAGTTCCTAAAACTTTAGTGATCTTAGTTAATTTTGTCTGGGGGTACTTCTTTTCACTAAGACGAATTTTTTTTATGGGAGTTTCATCAATTACTCCAAGACTTTCATTTAAAATTTCAATAGCTTTAGACTTTTCTGGAGTTGAAATTTCAGTCTCATGATCTGTTTCATTCAGAGCTTCATCTGAACTTCCTTTATAATCTGAGGTAACTAAAGGTAATTTTTGTACAGCTATGCGGCAAGTATCACATATTTTATAGCCTTCAATTACTTCCTTATGATGCTTTGATACATTATTACTCACAGTTCTTAAATTTTTCTTGTAATAGTCATGTCCAGGCTTCTTAAATGGATTGCAGCAGTAAAAAGAAATAATTTTTGAAGTCCCTGCTTCAGTCATGTTTTTTTTCTTTTCTTTTTTTTTTTTTTTTTTTCTTTAAAGCTTCGTTAAAAGGTCATTATTAAATTCCAATAAGCACTCTTGAAAATTTGCACAAAAAAAATTTTAAAATAATCAACTTTTATAACTATTAAAATATGAGAACATCTATTGAAAAACAAACAATTAAGCAACATTTAAAAAAGCACAATTATATCAATACATCAAACACAACCTACTTTACTGTTTGAAAGCTAGAATAAGAATGAGCAGCTTCCTTCAGCTATTGGACTTAATGCGTCACACACCTGTTTGAACATGTCAGGGAGTGTTTCAACACGTGTGTAAACAAGCTGCTGCATGATCTGCCTGTTCTTTAAATGGTTTTAATGCATTTCATTTTCAATTTTTAATTATATTTTAATTCATATCATAATTTTGAAATAAAATGTTGCCAAATTAAAAATTGCTTAGTTAAAAATTAATTAAAAAATAATTTCAAGTAAATTAAAAATAAAAGTAATTTTAAAAAGTAAGAAATTAATTTAAAAAATATGATTTTAAAAAAGTAAAAGAAAATAATCTAAAAAAATGTCTAATGAAAAAACATATATATATATGTGTATATATATATATATATATATATATATATATATATATATATATATATATATATATATATATATATATATATATATATATATATATATATATATATATATATATTTTACAAAAAAAGTGTCATTGCATTATTTGCTATAACTGCTGATCCCATCATGTCCCCATTCTGAAATTTTTAGGATGTATTTATTAAAACATAGTAAAAAACATATATTTTTTTTCAAAATTTTTAAAGGACACTAACTTTAAAAAATTTTAAATTTTAAAATTCAAAAAAATATTAAAAATTTAAGAGAAATATGCAAGTTGTATGTCAAATTAAAGCTCATGCAATTCTCTTTAAAATGAGCTGTTAACCAACTGTATTGACCCCATAGAACTAAAATTGTAGCATTTTTAAGCACAACAGATGAGTAAAAAAACGTGAGTTTTTACACATTTAAAAAATTAATAACTCATTAACCAAAAAAGATAGATTTTTTTTAAAGTAGATCTAAATTTAGAATGTCAAACAATCCCTGAAAGTTTCATGAAAATCTAAGATGGTCATTTTGAGTGATTGGTTGATTTGACATGGAATGACCCTAGTTTTTTCTTCTTCTTTTCAATAAAAGATTTAAGAAATACTACCAGTATACAGTTTTAGATCAGTTTTAAATGTTTTTATGTAGAGAAAATATTATCTCTCATAATGCAATAATTATGAGAAATAAATATTGAAAAATATTTATTTGAATTTTTTCGGTCAACAGTATTTCCTGTTGAAGTAAGATTATATTAAAATGTAACACATGTTTTAGATAATAAAAACTTGTTTTCGTTCTGTAAAATATTAAGCGTGTTGATTTTTTGTTATCTGTATGTGGGAGGGGGGGCATATAGCAGGACAATGTAAGAGGGGCGGCAAATTTGGTGCCTGCCCCGGGCGGCAGAAACCTACGCTACGCCGCTGACTATTTCCAGCAAATTTGGCAAAATCCGAAATTTTGCTGTGGTAATCCTAGCGGCGCAACAATGAAAAATCCGATCCAAAATGGCTAAGCATAATCTGATGCGTCGACCTATCTATATAAAGGATCTACCCCAGAGCCGCTATATAGATGGGTCGACGCATCAACTTAAGTTTATCCTTTTTGGATCGGATTTTTCACTGTTGCGCTGCAAGGGTTACCACAGCAAAAAGCTTCCAGATATGCAGTAAACATGAGTAAGAGTAGAAATAGAAATGTTGGAAATAATTAAATTCATACAAGTTTTCTCAAATATTCATTTATGAGTATGGTCGAATTTCGGCCACTGGGCGAACACTGGTAACTATAGATAGAAGGTAAACGACCGTATACTTTACATTCAATTCCTATAATCGTTAAAAAAAGTTCTGAAAAATGTTGAGAGATTTTAAAGTAAGCCACTACTAAGTAACTTTTTATAGAAAATTAATGCTCACTTTTCGACTTTGCATCAAATTTTGACATCATGAATCGCATTAACTATTAAAATACATTTTGTTAGATAACTGCAGTAATGCTTGCATATGCATAAATTTGAAAGGCTCTCACAAATTAAAGAAAATAATGATGGTAAACGATTATCTTGCTTCTCAAACGTTGCCAAACGCAAGGTTTCCGAACTTAAAAATAAATACTATTAAATATTCAATATTTATTTAGAGATATTAATTTTTGTCGTTATGGTAACAAATCTAATGTGTTTATTCAAGGCTTAAATTAAGCAGATTTTACGTTTAAAAACGGGGGGGTTGAGCAAAATCACCTTTTTTCAGGAAAAATACACCTATACAGGGTGTTTCTGAACTCTTGGGCAAAACTTTAAGGGTAGGTAGTACACATCAGGACAGACAATATAATGGCAAAAATAAGAGTCCCAAATGTCTTCCGAAAGAGATAGGCGCCATTAAAGTTTAGGCTCCAAAATTTCAAATGATCATAAAAAACTAAAATATTAATCGATTCGGTTGCTGTTTTCGATAAAAATAATTATTATTTTTATCAGTATTTTGTTGAAAATAAATTTTGAAGACGTAGTTCAAAAAATGCCGCGAGAGGACGCTTTAGAGTTTGGAGTAACGAATTTTTTGAAGTGATAACTTCTTATGGAAGGGTAAACCCGGTAAACCGATTTGTGACATAACGCGCGTAACAGCGCAACTCTCGTCTGGCATTTCTTTCGTTCACGCATACGACAGAAGCGCGCATGGTTGGGGGAAATTTTGTTTCTTTACTCTTTGGGTCAGCTTTAAGCGTAAAGTGATAGTAGAAAAAGTAATGAAACTAACAGAAGGTGGATGATCGACGCAACATAACGCAATCTCCTAACGAAAGGTGAGTTTAATAATACAATATAATATCAATAACATTGTCAACAATATATATTCAAAACAGCATTTAATTTTTAAATTTATTTTCAAAACAAAAACATTTTTGCTATTAGTAATACTAAAAATATCTCGCTTCATTTAGAGTTTTGAACTGTGATAAGGTTTACATATTTTAAACGAACTTCATCCCCGCAGACTCCGCAACGCGGGGGTTGGGGACGGCCGAGAAAACAAAAAATAATAAACAAACATTTGATTTGTGCATCACAGAATAAAATCTAAACTGACTTTAACTTTAAAATAATCACAAAAAGTTAGTTATTTGGGGGGGGGGGGGGGAATAAAGTGTGCGGTTAGGGTCCCTGGTGATTTTTGCGGGGGGGGGGGGACAAAAATGATGATACTAAAATTATTCCATCTTTTAAACGTATTGTGCAACTAAAGCATCAAAATATAAGATCAGTTTATCAGAATGATCTTTATTGCATAAATATTGTCACTCCAAATATAGAATTACTTGTTAATAATGCTACAAGCTTTAATATGGCTACACAAAACGATATTGGTGAAATGTGTATAGTGGAATGTCTAAATGAAGCAAAGAAACATTATTATTGCCAACATATATATATTTCCAAACAAAAGTGTTTCAAGAATTATTCAATTTATTCATAAACAGTTTTTAAATTATACACAAAAATTTTCTGCTTTAGTTAATTGAGATTGTTATACAATTCCTTTAATTTTAACCGCAGATTTTAACGTTAATTTTGCTTCTGATCGAGCTAAAAATTTACTATCGTTTCTACAATCCAAATTACAATTACAAATGATTAATAAGCCAAAAGAAGCCACTACAAGTCACGGAACTGTACTTGATGCAGTCTTTGCAAGGTTTTTAGATAACATACAATGCAAAAATTTCGTTGCTTATTATAGCTACCATAAGCCAATTGTTACTTTCATAGGATTACAAAATGATAATAATTTAATCCTATGAAAGTTATCACTTCTGCCAAGCATCCCGTGACGCCTTTTTTTTTTTTTTTTTTCGTTATTTATATTTTTAAAAATGTAATCGAAAGTACACATTCAAAATTATTTTTTGTTTTATTTTCACCTGCGACCATACTACACTTGGAGATATATTTCTATTTAGAACTAGGGCACTATTTCACATAAGTTCAATTTTGCAAATTTTCTGACATCACAAACACTTTATTTATTTTTTTGTACTCGTATAGTAGTAAAGTTTAATAACTTAATTTTGTGACATGCTGAAATGGAACCTGCGATTTTTGGAATGGAAAACATATCTTAGCATTCAGCAACTGAGAAATATCAAAATGAATTATAACTGCTTTGTACATCTAAACCTGAATAATGTTTTTTATTCATTTTTTATACCAATGTTTCCTTACTTTTAGATGATTTTAGTAATTCTTCCTTCAAAGAATATTACTGATCTAATGAAGCATTTTGAATGTACGTGAGTATGTCGTGCAGAAAGATCTCCCGCAAGAACTTTTTAAAGGAACGAAGTCGTTCAAATGAACGAGTTAAATGAACGAATCAAAAGAATGAACGAACCATTGATGAACGGATCATTAAAAGAACGACATTGCCTACCTCTATACATTACATACAAATTATCATACCTTTTCTGCGTCATTATTTCAGTATTTTGTCTCAATGTATACTACTCGCCATAATACAAATTAGTTTGCTTGTGTGCAGGTAAAGTACAAGAACTTCAACTATCTTACTATAATGCAATTTTGGTTACAGAATTAAAAAAAAAAAACCATATGGAATAACGAATATATACCTTTGTGCTGAAAATTCAAAAAATCAGTAATCCAACGTCAGAAAGCAGATATATTGCAAAATATTGCAGACACGTGTTTCGGTGTTACAAGGAACACCTTTCATGACCAATATCCGGTGATTAAGACCACATTGGAAGTGTTTCCATGTGCTTTCTATTTCCCCACTTATTTACTTTTTTCTAAAGCAGTCTACACAATGGTCCTGCATGAATCCATTGAGCCTTGATCTAGTCATCAAGTCTGATGATTGCTACTCCTATTTTTACACCTGCATTTTTCTTATGTCCGAGCTTTTTTCACACGGTCACCCGCTCCCAAAAAAAATCCAGTTATTTTCTTCTCTCTTCTCATAGAATCTAGGAAACCGGCTCAGGTGGCCTGGATCAAAAGACTGACCACTTGTGTCGTTGGGGGACCCTGGGGTGTTTCGCCGTTTGGCGGAAAGAGAGAAGGAAGGAAAGAAAGAAGAAAAAAAAGTTAGGGCCTAAAACTTTTTTTTTCATGGAATTCGGGAAAAAGAACTTTTTTCAACAAGATTGCTCGGGGTCGGGGCCCGTAGGCACCAGCCTAAATTGCTTATTTGGTAATCCGGCCCTATAGGTCACTAATTACAGGGTGTTACACTGTACAGATTCTTCATTCTTATTGGGATACTGGAAAACAACTTCGGAAAAAAGAAAAATCATTTCCAAAGTACTTAGAATTCCTTGAGCTTTCTATAGTCCATGGAATTATTCGTGAATTAAAACCAACGCAACTTAGAAAAAGAAATCTGTAATTTGGGATTACAAAACGTAAGCATAACTGTTTGGGGACATTGATCGTATAAACTATAAACACAACAGAAGAGGGTCAGCATATTTTTTGGGAGAGAAGTTTAATTTTTTTTAAACTTCTCCAGATGTATGTGCTCATTACTCTCTGTAGCTCTGTTATGTTTAAATTGAATAACATACATTGGCTTAAAATTTATTATGATTTCTTATTTTTTTTCATTTATTTTTTGAAAAAATAAACTTTTTCACTATTTCAGTTGAATGGCAAAATTTGAATCAAGTAAATTTCTCTTGAAAAAAAAGTTTGCCCCCCCCCCCTACTTATCGTGGCCAAGTTACGCCTCTGCATAGAACTAAGTAAAACTGCAAAAAAGAAGCAACTCCAAATCGCTAACGCAGCAGGAATATTTTCAAATTTGAGCACCACAAATGCAATTGTTTGCTTTCTCACCCTCGCTATTTCGGGGCACTAATCATAGATGTAGTATAACTACAGATGCTAGAAGGGATAGTGCGCATTTCGCCATTGTTCTTTGGTGTTTTTTCTGTACTCGAAACCAAGCCTACCACTAGATGGCGCTCTATCGAACAGCGAGATAAATAACTTCAATGGTTTTTTAACGTTTCGTATTAAGTTTTTTCGCGTCGAACGGCACACTAGGTATTTTAGTCTCTGCAGTATAACTAGATGCACAACTTCGTAGCGAAAGTCACTGTCTGCCAATGAACGCGCGAAACTTGAAATAGACGGGCAAAAACGTAGCCTACGAGGATATAACGCTTTTGATATCTCTAGAGTCCCTACATGTTTTCATATAGGGACTCTAGATATCTCATCAGGCAACAGCAAAAGTTTCATAATGGTACTAATTGTTAACGTCGCAACACACTAATCGTTCTGTCTGTGTTGCAACTATAACGTACTAATACTTTTTCTGATTATTAGCTCCATGAGAAGTTATAATCCTATTCGTCCTATTCGATGAGCCATCTAGCTCATATTTTTAAAGAGGACTGCGTGCTTAAGCGCCTAGCCTCAGGGGTTGTAATGAGTACCATAATATGGGGAAAAGCTCTATTCTCAGCTTATAGGCAGGAGCAATAGTCAAATACTGAGGTAAAGCCGATTTATTAAGTAATTTTAATTGTAACTGTAACGTGTCGCATGCTCCTACAGTTGTTTATGTTTTGTCTTAGACTTGCACTATGTCGAAAAATATAATTTTTCAATCAATTTTTTCAAGAAACTCTAAATTTAATCTTCAGCAGGCATATAATGCATCAAAATCATTAACAGCTGGTGAAGGAAGTCGTTCCGTTTGCACCAGTTCTGTGGTGTATGGGAAGAGAAATTTCAGAAAATTTTTGTATCACAGACGAGGAACACCTTTAGATCATCAGTGGTTTAAGGAACATCCGGAAGAAATTGATCGTAATGTATCCAGTTTTTATTTATAATTAATAATATCAATATATAGTTATAATTATGAATATCAAATGTAGCAGGTGTGCGCCCAATCCAAAGTTGCGGGTGTGACATTTACACTAACTAAATTAGTCATCAGCAAAAATATTTTAGAGTATAGGTTTCAATTTCTATATTTTTCAATAAAGATCACTTGCAGGTACATTGATGCCAATTTGCAAGTTGATTGATATTTTATTTATTTTTTTAAAAATTAATTTCTACCCGTTGCGGGTGTGACATAAAAAGGACATGCATTTTCACCTTGCGATCAAAACATTCAAAACTCTGTGAATTATATCAACTGATCGAACTGTTTTTTTTAATGTTAGACAGTAATACTTAACTAATTATTCTATACAAAAATTTAGATAGGGTCAGGTGGGGTGAAATGGGGCGGATTTTGTCTATTTTTTAAAACGATGCCATTTGCAAACCTATAAACTTTTTTTTTTACTTTTTTCAAAATTTCTTCTTTACATCTGATTTTTCCCCTTTAATTTAAGCTGCTTCTCATTGAAATTTGTTGTCATTGACAATCTGAAAATTGCAATTAAAGTATCTGACCCATTCCACCCCACGGTGGGGTGAAATGGGTTTTAATAGGTTGAAATGGGTCATTGCAATAGAAACATACAATAACTAAGAAAGTATTACCAAAACACGTACAATAGCTGAGAGAAATTGTTTCCAAAGAACCATTTATTTATTTTAACATATTCAACACCAAAATATTTTGAACTAAAACTCAGAAGTATAATGTCCGCAAAAATCGAATTCTGCTCATTCAATGTCTTCAGAATTTGGCATCTAGAAACAATGTATCTTCCTACCCAGGAAAGATGTAGTATTTGCCTGAGTTGGCTTTTTTGTAGAAAATTTATGCTCTTGTAATCTTGGTCATTAACTTTATGTCAAGTGATCAAAAAATTCTTTTGATGATTTCTTGCCCGTGTATTAGACAAGAACCCATTTTCCAGGTGTTAGTTCTTGCATAAGTAACTCAGACATTTCTTCATCCAAGAGTTGGGTTTCATTCGGTTGCTGCTTTTTAGAAGATGTCCAGGCTCTTGCTTTCGTGAGCAATTCTTGCTTTCTCTTACATAAGTGGCATGCCGATCTTTTTTCAAAATTCCTGGCTCACTCTATGCCAAGAGTGCCACAATTGCATTTTTCAGAAATAGTCTTTATAAATACCTTAGCAACAATGATTGTATCTTTCTATCAAATGGGGAATCGCATTTTGTAGAGTTGAAGCAATACATTTTTCTTCTTCACTTAGCATTGTACCTCTAACCAACCTTTTCGACTTTGTGCGCTGGAGACCCATCTCCTCGATGTTTCTCTTGGGATATTATATTTCCTTGCAGCTGCAGGAATTGCTAAATCACCTTCAACTTAAAATTAGTGCAGCCTCTAAATCATAGTCTGAATTTTTCTTTTCCCTTTTTCTTACATACACCTCACATAGGCGTCGGAGCCGGGGGAGCTGGGGGAGCTTGAGCTCCCCCTGGAATATTTCAGACCGGCTCAGCTCCCCCGGAAAAATTCTCGCATAGGAGCTTTCTGTAGTACATTGTTTACCTCCAACCTGATTTCAAAAATGTGATCTGCCTTTTCTAAGAATTTCCACCTAATAAGCAACAAAAGCAGGGGACAGAGGGAGTGGTCAGTGCACTTGAGTCCACCTTCACCCTTTTTCTCACTGTTTACACACTTCTTGATCCCCGGAAGAAAAATAAAAGAATTTTAGACAAGCTATCCTACCGGCAGCGGAAAAGTGGGCTTTGCCCCGCGGCCTGCAAAAATCAGTACCAGTACCGATAGGAGTTTGCTCCCCACCTTGAGCTCGTGTTTCGGGAGCGGCATCGCAGTTTAGTTCACATTTTTATTAGTTTTGCCTCGCATACCGTTTTTTTGTCACGTTATCACAAAAAAGATAGTGAGTCAGTTTGACATTTAAATATGAATAATATGGAAGGTGCTACAGACATAACTATAAAAAAAGGTTACTAAGGTAAGCAAATTGTTCAAATCAAATGATTTCAACTTTCCAGAAACTTATCTTATTTTAAGATATCTGACTTCTTAAGGCACAATATACAGAATTTCCAGCGGAGTCCTGTGAAACTGGTTGATTAAAATAAATTTGCAAAATATAACGTGAAAGTTAAACTAAAAGACCAAGTGATCGTGTTCTTTATTCATTGCAATTATCTACAAAAAAAAAAAAAAAAAACTCCGGGGAGGGGGGTGGAACCCCATTTACAAACAAATTAATTAATTAATTTTTTTTTACTCCGTCGTTTATTTCTCTCTTTTATCATTTTTCACTCCTTCATAAAAAGTTAAGCCCCGAACAAAGAAAAATCTTTAAAGACTTCCCAAAAGTCTATGTAGTTACAAAACAAGAAACAGTCCTAAATTAATTCTCGAGGGATCATGAACGTACATATATTTCGGGTTTAAATTCTATGTTTCGATCAAAAGGTACCATCAGATCGCAAAAATGTCATTGCTCGATGATCTATCGAAACCGAAAGTAATCTGTTGCCAGTAGAGACCCTGTAGCGCCCGAAATATTATTCAAACAAATTTTTTATTTATTTTTGATGGGAAATATTATCAAAAGAAACAACATAAGTCGGTGGCGTAATCAGAAATTACTTTCTAGGCGCAAATCATTGCTGTGATAAAAAACGCAATTTTTAGAACTCACTGCAAAAAATTAAAAAAAAAAATGTGCTCGTTACTTTGTTTTTCATTTTGAACAGTCAGGGATATATTTTTTTCATGAAGTTATAAAATTGCAAAGATAAATATCATTCAAAGAATACTAAAAGGTACAGGAACATTACAGGAACAAAAATTCACATAAATCAAAATCGGTGAAATCTTTACTATTATAATGTTCCTAAAATCTTTCAATGATTATAACAAGTTACTACGTAAAAATCAGTTTCAAAAAAAGCGAGTTCATTGAAATGAAAAATTTTGAACATAATACTTTACGAAGTTAGAGATATTCAAATTTTTTGCTTTCCTAATTTTTTTTTGTCACATACAGATATATTTTCATGCCAAAATTGTAACTTTTTATTTATTATTTTTCATTTATTGAAAAAACTCCTACAATATTTTATAGTTTCTCTCAAAGACTTTTACTAAAATTTATCTGAACAATAAAATATATAACGAACACTTCATTTTAACACATTTCCAACGTTCTGTTTCTCCACCCTCCTGTTTCATCTTTTTCCCTTTTTCTAGTTCTCAGAAAATACGAGAGTCTTCTAAATGCTACGCTGCCAAAGTCCTCCCTTTCCTTCAAAATTATTACAGAGCGCCTAAAATTTTGTTTTCATGACTCGGTTTCCTGAAAATTTTCGAAAGAGAGTTACCTTGTTCTCCAACGACATGGGAAATTAAATAATATTCCCCTTTCTGGGAATTCAATTTCAAAAAATTGCTCGGTGCATAACCAAGGCCTGATTACCTCACAGGCCAATTAGACCTCGGCCTAATTGGCCTGGCCTAAGGGGCCCTATCTTTCTAAGGGGCCCCAAATTACTGAAAGAATTATGCATAACATTACAACTATACGAAAAAACTCCATGTATTTTTAAAAGTAATAATAAAAAAAAAGCATTTTATTTAGAAAAGAACTTCCTTAAAGGAGAATTTTTGTTAATTCTGCCACTAGCGAATTTACCATGCCACAATTTCGAGTGCCCCGAAGGGGATTCGTGAATGCACATAATAAATAATTTACATAGTTCTGGGCCCCGAAAATGCATTCCGACAGGGCTAATAGAGTCTTCAGGGAGCCTTGAAATTATTGTAGGCCTAGGGTCTCACATTTTGTTATTCGGGACCTGCCCCTAACGCTGATAAATATCATCCGCAGTCGCATTTTTTAGAGATTATAATTTCGAAAAAAATAAGGAGAAGGAACCTCTGAACCTTTTTTGATAACATCATTGAAGAACGCAACAACCTAGGACAACTTTGAAAAATTACCAGAGTAGAGCCCTAGTACAGCCTTTTCCCCTGACATCATTGAAGATTGTCTACAATAGCGATTTTGGATCTTCAAATTCGAAATACTGAGAGGGAAATGTAAATCGATTTGAAAATTCAATCGAGGACAATCCCTCGAGTCATATTACTAGTTTCACTAAAGTCAACAAATATGGTATATAATCCGTTTTTAAGACATTAATTTCGAAAATTTTTCAACATTCCAAAAATCGCTTAAAACCTCGTTTTTAGCACAACAATTTTGAAATTTTCCCTTATACGCGCTGAAGTGCTGACCGATCCCCTTTCAAACCAGAGTTTTATCACCTCATTATCTCCATATACAATGTATTTATTAAATATGATTGAAAATTTTGCTGGGAAAGAGAGAGATGGAGAGAGAAAAGCTTTGAGAAGCTAATTTCTTATGGGGAAAAAATTTAAGTGCCCCCCCCTAATTATTTTCTGGTTATGGCATAATGTGTCTCAGCTCCCCCTACTTCCACCAAGTTCCTACGCCTCTGACACCTCAGGCATTTTCATTGAATGAATAAAAAATTTGGATTAGGAAAGAGTAGGTAGGTAATAGGTTGTAAATATGGATGGCAAGTTTAGCTTTTGAATTCTACACATTAATAATACATACTTTATTTTTGTTATATATAAAAATCTTCTAAATTTCTGTTTAAGACCTATTTATGGATTTGAAAGTCAATTTACTCTCATTATGAATTAAAATTCACTAAGCCTAACTATGCCCCATTTCACCCCACCACATGAAAATAGCAACAAAAAAAGAAATAATTGATACTTTTTCTACCTGTTTTTTGCAAATTGTAGATGAAAGTCTGTTCTAAATGATAACACTTGAGAATTTCAATTGAAAAAAAATGTATAGCAAGATTTTAAGAAGTTTGTCAGGCTTCCTAAAAACTAACATGTGACTTGAGAAACAAAATGTCAGTGTAGTGCTCCCAGCAATTTACACAGAAACTTTTAAAAAATCAGAATTGTAGCCAAAAAGCCCCTCATAACTTGTGTAAAGTTTGAGAAAAATTCAGCCAGACCAAAAATTTGTATTAATAAAAATACACAGCATGACCCATTTCACCCCATGACCCATTTCACCCCACCTGACCCTACTCACTCAATTATTTTCACTGTAAAAAATATTCAAAGTTGCCGTTGCGGGTGTGACACCCCGTTGCGGGTGTGACTTGTGTGGTCAATAAAATAACAACATACACAAATATTATCAATCAGACATTTTATGATTAGCACAGTAATAAATAAGAGAAATTGCAAATAACTAAGGAATTTTTTTTTACATAAATCTCATTTCCAATCTAGAATTGATGATTTCAGGGGGTGTTAGTTTTCTTATTACAACGTTCTGTTTCTCTCATGACTCTCTCAACGTTCTCTGACTGATTGGGCCAGATGTATACATGTTCTGAAGGTTTTTTTTTTTCTTCCAAGTATTCTACTTGTATGTCTTCTCCATCTATTTGCTTGATTTGACCTTTTTTTTTTTTTTTTTTTTTTTTTTTTTTTTTTTTTTTTTTTTTTGAGGTAGAAAACAAAACTAATTCTACAAAATCTCCAATAGCATTTATATTACCAAGGGAGATCGTTTCCGACTGAGGCAGCAATGAAACTATCTTCAGTGCACTTTCTGCAGTTAGTGCCTGCCACTTGAATTGTACCCATATCGATCGGTACAGCTTTGTACATGGCGGCAGCGTGCGTGAAGCATTTTTGCAAAATCTTTTGTGATGTCGCTCTCTGCAGAATAAAGTACTCTGATTTTTTTAAGAGCCTTTTCTGCTCAAATGGCAAAATCCGATGCAGAATTGACTGTTGCTCTACGCTGTAGAACGGCAAGTGACACCATTTTTTTTGTTACCGCACCAACACCATCCACAGCTCCTTATTTATGAGACCTTGCAAAGTATGACCATGAAATTTTAATGTTGTAGTCTTTATGGTTGTATGACATTAACAGAAGATTGTACCTGTCTATGGATTGCATTACCAAAAGTTTGAGCTCTTCAAAAAATTCCCATCAACTCTGCTTCTACAGCTGGAGATGGTGTGGCCCCATTTGTCGAAGATTTCTTTCTCTCTCTACACTTTCTCTGCCTCTCATTCTGGTTTTGCCTCTACATTTTCTTTTCTTTCATGGCTACAGATGTAATTTTTTAAAGTAGTTTCTTCGTAATTTCTATTCTTGCTTTGTTTCTTTCACTTTCTTTTAGAAAATATTCTGAGTATTTAGCCGAGTTTTCTTTCATCTTTTTACGATGATTTTGGAATCTTTCAGTGCTGTTCATTCTTCTGCAAAAAAAAAAAAAATTGTAAAGTGAATAAATATAGCACTACAAGTCCCAAAATATATTGTTGAACATGTTTTTTTTTTCTTTGAAATTCTTTGAATTTTTTAACCCCAAATGAAATTAAAGACATTAAGTTTTGATTCATGTAAAACTTTAACTGACAGAATTTTATACAAAGTTTTTTTAATAAATATTTTAATAAAAATTTCATCACTATTTTTATTATTTCTTTATATTTATTTTGAATTTGAAGTAAAAAATAATCTGTCCCTAATATTACATTATTTGTTTAAAAAAGTAAAGGGGGAAAAAGTCAAATGCTGAAAGCAAAATTATACATTTTTATACATATTAAAAAAAAAAATATTGTTTTGGTTTTTAAAGTTTTATTTTTTTAAAAAAAAAGCAAATCTTACCTTATTGAATAGTTGCCTTAATTATAAATCAAGAAATACAAAAATGTTTCTTAGGAGAACCAATAATATAGAACACCAAACTAAATAAATCAACTGCACATGCTCTAAAAATACTAATTTTGAATTAACTGGGGTCTAGGCAAATAAGTCAAAGGCCGAAGGTTAGGTCAAAGGTTAAAACATTAGTGCTGTCATCTACATGCATTACAGAATTACATTTGTGTTTAATTTAAAAAGATGTTGCGGGTGTGACTTTAACTAAATGTCACATCCGCAACAGGAACACGTCACACCCGCAACGCTTAATAACTCCAATTAAAACATTAATTAATTTTTTTTCTGTTTGTTATTCAAAGTACTTTAGTAAACTATTTTAGAATACAAAGTTTCAAAACTTTTAGGCAAATAAATTTTTCTGTGGAAATATAAATGCATTTTTTTGTTGCGGGTGTGACACAATAATTAAGAGTAATTAAATATGCTTACCTTTTGTAGTGAAGATTAGTAGACATTTCTCTTCAGGAAAAACTGTTGCTAATGAATGTCAGATTATGTGTGAAACTTTATAGATTTCTAGAATTATTTGTTCAGCTGTAATAGACCATGCAACATAAGCAGTTTTAGTGCAGTCTAGTTCGCACTGATATAGTTCCACTTTAGTAATTAAAATAAGAATGTTAATGACATAAATGAAATTTTTTTCAATAAAATATGAAATAGCATACTTTTAACAGTGTGTATGCAAAATTTCAACCATATTGAATAAAATTTGAATTTTCATCCTCATGTCCACTTTTTTTTGGATTGGGCGTGTGGCCAACAGGTTGATCTCAATCAATGATTTCTAGTTGATCTGCTCACGCTTCTTAAAAAATATCTTGATGTAGTGGGTTTTTTTCCCCCTTATCTGAAAATTAAAATTGTTCTTTACTGGAATTTCTAAATTATTATCATTATTGATTTGTACTCCAAATATCGCTTTCCAATGGAATCAACTCGAAGTTCCTATTGCTTGATCCCTTTGTTTGCACATGGTTCATGATTTCTCTGTTAGTTTTCTTTCATGCCTTAAATAATATAGTGTTTAAACTTTTTTTTTTCAAATCTCATCTCTTCTAGTCAAAAAAAAAAAAAAAAATTGAAGGAAGATCTTGACACATTGTTAACACGAACCTACCCAAATAGAAAGTATGTTTGTCAAAAATTGAAAAAAATGAGGGGGAAGTCATTTCCAAAAAGTGGGACATGATGGGGGAAATTCAGAAGGCCATTATACCTACATAAGAATCAGCAGGAATAATGTCAGAAGCATAGAAGGGTTTTTCTTTCTTTTTTTTTTTTTTGACGCACAGTGTAATTATATGGTTGAAGTTAGTTTCAGTAACAATTTGACTTAATATGTATTGAATCAAAATAAACTTTTTTCAGTTCAGTTCTGGTTTTTATACTGATCAAAATTCAGTTTTCTTTCAAGTTTTCAGTTCAGTTCCAGTCTGAAGCCCTGCTTTTGCCATCCCCGAGTGGCAGTTAGTTAAAAAGCAGACTGCAACTGCTGCTCGTCCTCTATAAGCGGCCATAACAGCAAAAAGGGTAAACTATTCCTTTTGTTAAAAGAGAGGAGGATGGCTGGTTTACTTTGATTGGCCATTACGTCAATATAAGAATTCTTCCTCTATTTAAATTAACTTGCCCAAAGTATCGTTATCAAAGCTGTCTTCTAGTTTAATTTAGTGTAAATGTTTGTGTACAGTGCTCTTTTATTATGCATATTTCTAAAGTTTTGATGCAATTTATGCCTGCTTGCTGTTTACAATGAATTGTTTTGAAGAACCAGTGGAGGAAGAACTATTGAATTGTCTGATATTTAGACAATGCAATCCAGAACCTACACTGATCTCTGCTCGACTGGACCTGTGGAGCGTGTGTGCACTATGTCACTAAAAGTATTAAAACACTTTCAAAAATTTGTTTTTTAAGGATTTCTCAAGAAATTAAAGACCAATTATTTCAGTTTTTATTGGTTCTAAAATTTTGTAGACTTCTTGACTGAAATGTCTATGAATATTTTTACATGTGTTTTGTCGAAAATGTTTATTGAAATTACTGATTGTAAATACGTTTATTTGGTAAAGTAATATATTTCAATCAAATTAGTTCACTCTGGCTGATTCTTGATCTTGCTGGAAAAGATTTTGTCAATTACTTGCGTCTTTTAAACATTTAAAGATCATTAACTTAGTTTTGAGGCTGCAATTGACAGATAATTTTGATTTTTTTAATTTTTTTTTTTTTTTCATTTAGTCGCTCTGTGGGGTGGTAGCAACCGTTGATTTTGCCCTTTAGCGTGCATAACCAGTCGACATTATGTTAAAGCCTGGCGTAAATTTTCTGAACTTACTGAAAGAAATGCTATCACTGGTCTCAGATCTTTGTTAAATCAGTTATGGTTCAGAAAAAAATAATAAACGTTCATTTTCATTGCTTTTACCAGATGTCTTTTCATCCAAAAGCTTTCTATTTGCATTGAAAAAGAGGTTTTCTAAAACCTCGAAACACGTACAGTGAAGCCTGTGTAAGCTGACCACTCGCGGTGTAGTACTTTGGTGGTCAACTTAGACAGGTGGTCAACTTATAAAGGGCGGTAATGATTTTTTTTTTTTTTTGTCATTTCTTGCACCATGTATTCATTTTTTGAGTAATTCACCCTTATTCTTCCTGTTCAGCTCACTTTCATTGTTTAACATTATTGAAAGTGAAACAATAATTAAAAATACTATTAAAATAATTTTGTTATTTTTCCTTTTTTTTTTTTTTTTTGAACTATATTAGACACTGTAGTTTTAGAAATTCCATACGTGCCGGCTAATTTTCTCTGACTTTCTCCATTTTCAATTAATTTTAATATAATATTTGATACTTTTTATTAATCTCAAGTTCAACTAACTTTCTTTTTCAAGCTTTTTTTGTACAACTTATAGCACAAAGAGCAATAAGCGCGACTCTCCCAGTTCATAAAGGCAAAATAAAAATGTCCTATCTCTTCATCCTTTGCACCAGAAACATGTAACTTCACTCATTAGCAGGTCCAGATCTGCAAGGGGCCCGCATCCTTAAAGGGGCTAACGTCCCTAGAAATTGAAGAAAAAATAGAAAAAAAAACTAGCACTGAACCTTATTCACTTTACAAATAGACACTACTAGCCACTAGGGAGCCTGCTCTTTTTAGCACAATTCCTGTGTTGCCACAACATATTGCAACTGAAAGAAAAGACTTTGAACTTGTCTACTGCCACCTATTTTCATTGAACAGATTACAAAAAGCTATCTCAAATAGAACAACAAATGAAAAACAAGTTTGGAGAATAAAGAGCTGCATAAGCTTTATGCTGCTGTTTAGTTAATAAAGTGCTAGTTTGTCAACAAAGCATTAAAAACATTTTTGGAAAGCTATCAAAAGAAAAAGAAATAATAATAATTATAATAAATAATCAAATAAAATAATTTGCTGAAGAAAGTTTAAAAAAATAAACCAAGTGGTCAACTTACAAAGGTTTTTTTTACAATACTCCAGACCAAATTTGGGGTAGATTAGTGGTCAAGATAAACAGGTGGTCAAGATAGAGAGGTGGTCAAGTTACAGAGGTTTTTCTTCATTACATGAGATAGGACTAATTCCGTTCCTGACAAAAGCGGTCAACATAGACAGGTGGTCAACTTACAAGGGTGGTCAACTTTACAGGTTTTACTGTATATGCAATAATATCTGCTAATTTTGTGTGTCAAAACGTTGTTGATTACGATTTACAGTTATAGTTCATTCTTGGCGTATTTTAATACGATTCAGGCTTTATCAAAATGTGACATGGTTTTAATCAGAGTGTAATGTCATAATTTTAGCTGAAGAATTCACTTTTGAATTAACATATGATTGTTATTTACAGGAAGGGGAATGAGACCAACTGGACATATGGTTGATGGCAAGTTCCAAGAAATATCAGAAATGGTTCCAGAGCTAATAGTGCCTGATTTAACTAATTTTGAAGTAAGTTAATTTATATCTTGCAGGATTTTAATTTGTAAACTCTTCATGAATTATTAAATTTTATTTCCTTACTTTGAGTTTAAGGTGTTAAGGTGGGAAAATACAAAAACTGCATGTTATTAATTTATAGCATTAGTCACTTTTAATGCTATACTTGCATGATTTGAACACTTTTCAAACCAAAAGATTTTTTTTTAGCTATTCACCTGCAGAGTAAGAGTACTTTCATGCATTTAAAGAAATAAAAATGCTATTAAGAACTTATTCTCATATTCTAATTTTAAATGAAAGCTCTTGGCTGTTAAAAACTGCTAGTCTGAGTAATATTTCAAACAGAAGTTGAAATATTTTTTAAAAATACAATGGAGTCCTTTCCAAAATTTTAAAAGTATTTTTTTCTGAAAGAGCATGCTTAAAAACAGAATCTGACCATTTTTTAAATAATTTCTTTAAGTTTAATATTTTTTAAAAAATATTTAAATTAGAGACGTACCGAGTAGCACTTTGGCCGAGTAGCCGAGTACTCGGCCTTTCACTACTCGGCCGAGTACCGAGTTACCGAGTACTCGGCCTTTCACTACTCGGCCGAGTTGCCAAGTACCAAGTGCCACAATACTGTAGTTTTTAAAACAAAATTCCTGCTGAAATTTAATTACGCATTATATATAAAATATTGTTTGTGTCAAAAATTTTACAAAAAAATAATTTTTAAAATTAAAAATAAATAAATAAAAGGTATGATTAATCAAGTTGGAATTAAAACAAATTACAGTAAAATCCCTCTAATGCGGAAACTAACAGGACAAATTTTTTTGTCTGCAATATAGAGGTGTCCGCAGGACAGGGGTTTAATAATGTTATTTGCATTGGAACTGGGGAATTAAAAATTGTCCGCATAAGAGGGGTGTCCGTTAGGAGGAGTTTCACTTTCACTGTATACCAATCAATTATAGTTCTAGTTCGCCAAACATAAATAATTTTTAAAAGCAGATAAAACAAATGTGCAGGAACACTCCAGACACGTGTTTCTGCCCCCCCCCCCCCCCGTTACAAGGGTTACAAGGAACGTCTTTTTCAGTGCATAACATGTGAGCTAAAGAATGTATAGACATTCAACAAAAAAATCCCACTTTTGTCGGATGCCTTTAAATCTACGAGCCCCCATTTTGTGCATTGAAAAAGGAATTCCTTGTAATGCCAAAACACATGTCTGCAGAGTTCCTGCACTGTGCTTTTAAGGTTGTTTTATTTCCTTTTATTTTTTAAGCAAAGGTATTTTTACATTTTTTATAACTAATTTTTGTTTGTAGCAAAAATCCATTTTTAATATAAAAATTCCATATTTTCTATACTTACCTTTTTTGCGTAATTTTTAATAAATAAGTTTATTAACTTTGGGGACATTAAAATAAAGATTTATTCCATTGAAGCATGACAAACTTCATTATTCTCAAAATTTAAATTTGACTTATAAATTTTAATTGTAAATGATTGCAGAATATAATGTTTGCTCTTTTTTAAATAAATTTTAGTATCTGTCTTGGACAATATTCAATTTTTTGCAACTACTCGGTATTGGCCGAGTATCTGATCAGAATTTGGCCGAGTACCGAGTACTCGGCAAATTGGCCGAGTAGGCCGAGTACCGAGTAGTTACCGAGTACTCGGTACGTCTCTAATTTAAATCGGTGCTCTTTCATCGTTTAACGCTTCTGCGGATGACATCACAAATGATGAAATGCCTTTCAGTGTTGCCATTCGCGGTACGAAATATTTAATTAGCATCTTTACTCAACGTGTATTGGCAACGATATGGTTGATAACAAGCATAGAGCGCAATTTTAATTCGCTTCTTGATTATCATAACATGGAAATGCGGTAGAAAGATGAGCCACATAATGCATCATTTGTGATGTCATAAAGACCACGCCTTGTTTGAAGAATTAGACATTTAAAAAAATTAATTAAAAGATAACTGTTGGGAAAATAAAAGTATTTTCGGGGTCCATGTTTTTTTTTTTTTTTTTTTTTTTGCTTATTCTATCAGTTTCAGTGACAAAAAGTACTACTTTTGACTGAAGGAAACAACCCCATTGTACAGATTAAATTGCTTTTCTTTTTGCTGTGAATGTGTAATCAGTTTGCAGATATGAGCAATTCTTTTTTAGCTTTTACATACGTTTTTTATTTACAGTAAACTGTAGCTAAAAACAGTTGTTGTTTTTAGCCACAGTTTAATGTACAGTGGCTCCCAAAAGTCTTCGTACACCTACGACTTTCAATGAAATAGGCCCCAATCCATTGGTTAGAATTAATATTTCGGAATAGGTATTTAATTATAAGATCTATGATCAATTTTAAACAAAACTGCACGAAAAGATTTCAAAAAATATTAAAACTTAATTTTTTAAAAATCAAAAACCGAAAAGAGCCGGAAATTTTATCTCACAAAAGTCTTCGTACACCTTAAGAGGCTTTCCATCTCCAGCTCAGTCACTTTCCTATGCCGGGCTGATGAGTGCTAATAAGCACGAAAGTGCAGTCCTCGGCTGGAAATGACTGAGCTGGCGGTGTATTTCAAGTATTTCTGCTTTAGCCCTGGCTAATGGGCGGTAATTTACTAAATATACCTTGCCTCGCGTTCAATCTTCGAGTTGAACCGAACCATTGCTTCGGTCACTCGTCTGGTCTGTTAATTCTATATTAGCTACCAGTTTGTTTCGCACTCTTGGCTACCTTAAGAGGCTTTCCATCTCCAGCTCAGTCACTTTCCTATGCCGGGCTGATGAGTGCTAATAAGCACGAAACTGCAGTCCTCGGCTGGAAATGACTGAGCTGGCGGTGTATTTCAAGTATTTCTGCTTTAGCCCTGGCTAATGGGCGGTAATTTACTAAATATACCTTGCCTCGCGTTCAATCTTCGAGTTGAACCGAACCATTGCTTCGGTCACTCGTCTGGTCTGTTAATTCTATATTAGCTACCAGTTTGTTTCGCACTCTTGGCTACCTTAAGAGGCTTTCCATCTCCAGCTCAGTCACTTTCCTATGCCGGGCTGATGAGTGCTAATAAGCACGAAACTGCAGTCCTCGGCTGGAAATGACTGAGCTGGCGGTGTATTTCAAGTACTTTATAAAATGTCTATGTATTATTAAATAATCTAACTTTTGATTAAGTTATTAATTAGTAGAATATCATACAGTATTCATAACACCTTTTAAACGTCTAGGAATAGATTTCATTCTTTTTCTTCCCTTTTTAGCGTAATTTCTGAGTAAGTGTTCTACCACACTTCGAGTCTTACTGTTTCTAGCTCTATTTTCGTTTTAAAGCCCTATTTTCGTAATCTAGCCTCCAGATATCTCCAAATACGTTGCATTAAGTTAAAATCTGGAGATTGAGGGGGTATTTTCTAAACTTTAGGACAATTTTTGAGGCACTAGACGCAAACGTTGAAAACCTTGTGCTTCTTATCGTTATCTTGATAAAAAACAAAGTTGTTTCCAGTAACCAAATTTTTGGCTAAGAGTTCAAAATGGTTTTTTAAATATTTAACGGAACAGCATGATTTATTATTTCATCAAAAAATTACAAACTACCAAGTCCTGATGCTGATATGCACAATCACACTAAAACACCTCCACCGTCCTGATTAACTGATCCAACTAAGTTCTTAAGATTAAGTTCCTAATTTTTTTCTTCTACTTACAGTTATACAACAATTTAACCAAAAATGTTGAGTTAATTTTTATCTGTAAGTAAGACGTGATTCCAAAACGTTTTTAGCTTATTTATCATTGATTTTGCGAAGAAAAGCGTAAGTTTTCTGTTTTTCGCACGACCAAGAAAATTTCTGCGGGAAGAGGTCCCAATTAATTCAGCTAATCAGAGAAATTGGCGAACAGTTTTAGGTGAAAATTAAATGTAAAATGTTTCATTTAACTCTGCAGAAACTTTTACAGTACTCAAATGTGTAATTTTCATAATTTTTTTAACTTGAAATCTCCGATCACATTTTGTCAACTTTGCCGGTTGACCTTTTCTTACCTTGTTTTCGGTATGATTCCTTTCTTTAAAGCATTTTATAAAGCACTTTACTATACAAACAAATAAATTAACTAATTTAGAGACATTTCAAACCAATTTACCACTACTGTGGGAAAAAAATTCAAATTTTGAATGGTGTTTGCGGTTTTTTACGAAAACCAGCCATTTTACAGTAATAAGCACAATATTAAAGAATAAATAAACGAAAAATTAAAGCCAAATGACGTATAAGGGTCAACACAATGCAAAAATATTAATAAAACGGCATATGATAATTTTAATCACGAATTTATTCGAAAATATTTGAGTGTACGATGACTTTTGTGGTGTGTTATTTCTCTGTTTCTTCGTTTTTTGACCCATTTCAAAAAGAAGATCCGTCAATATTTTGAAAAAAGCAATGGGTTGTATTTAGAGTGACATAGGAATGATGTGAAAAAATATTGGACTTTATATTCGAATTCAGTTTTGAGTTATTTTGGTTTTACTAAAAAATTTCAAAGTGTACGGACACTTTTGGGAGCCACTGTATATCCCAACTAAACATAATGCGAAAAAGAAGCCAAGTTCGGTCAAAATGAGGTTCAGGATACACTGTGTCACCGACAACAGAGTACAGATCTAAACCGATACCAAGTTCCATAGCAGTTCCTCATAGATGTTAGATTTCCCCCCGTTCTTCAATTCAATTAGAAAAGAATTTTTTACTTTCTTTGATAATGGATTTAAAACTTGCTGCAAGTTTTAGCCATCAGTAAACTGTTTTAAAAACATTTGACTATTTTAATTATAAAGTAACTTGCCAAGTTTTTAATCCAATATCAAAGAAAGTTTTTTTTTTTTTTTATGAATGGTAGAACATGGGAAAATCCAACATCTATGAGGAACTGCTATGGAACTTGGTACCTGTTTAGATCTGAACTCTTTTGTCGTGATACGGTCTACCCCGAACCTCATTTTGACCGAACTTGACTCCTTTTTCACATTTATGTTTTGTTGGGATATCACTAATTTTTGAAAAGCTAAATCAAAGGTTACGTTCTATAATTCAGACAATTTAATGTAAAAGTATGTACAAATATGATTTCCTTTTTTTCCCCTGCTGTTACGGTGCACTGGTTTTTTTTTACTAGCAGCTTTGAAGATATATTGATAACTGGGGACTTGGCACGATGACCAATTTTGGGCAATAATCCTCTTTTTTTGCCACTATCAGTATGGTCTAAGGGTCAAAGTACCTTAGCTCTTGGTCTTTGGTGCCCACAAATTTGACAATTGAAAATATTGCTAAGACTCATAGTTCTCACAATCTGTCTGCAATTTCTATATTTTCCGGGGGAATTATCATAATGTAGATCATAAAATGTGCATTTGTTTTTTCTTTTGTTATTCCTTTGAAATTACATTTACATTACAAATTTCTGAAGCGTACGTTTTACCCCAAAGAAGGTGTTGAATGCTTTAACTCTTTGGCTAAATTGTTAAATGACAGCAAATTTATATATTTCATGGCTCATTTTTCATTTTAGTGAAACTTTAAGTATTGTTTAAAGCCCCATTCTGTATAAAAGTTAAACATTAAAGTTTAAACTTTCAATCTTGTATTGGCAACATTTGAAAACTAGTGCTTTGTTGTTTTAATTTATTTGGCGAAACATTTTGAAAATGCGCCCTAAGTTATTGCTCAATGATGCTAATAAAAAATAGCGTAGTTTTTTGCTATATTAATGTAGTTTTTTTATTTTTTAGATTTTTTTCTTTTCATATACATGAAAGTCTTTCCTCGTTCCAAATTTCAAATATGTGAGGCACTTGGAAGATTGTAAGCATTTTGATGAGTGAGCGAGTCAGTCAGTGTAAAAAAATGACTTTTTAGACATTAATAATTTTATAACTATAAGAGGTATAGTCATGAAATTTTTTTTGGATTATAAGTCTTCTAGGCAGCCCTTATTAGACATACAGAATTTTAGGTCTAATAGTGAAATGAGAAATGAAGGGGTCAAAAGTAGCTTGAAATGATTCGTGTAACATACACACTGGCAGATGCTCGCCCAATTTCCGAATTTGACTGATAGTCCAGTCAATAGATACATTTTACCTTGCAAAAAATGGGGTCAAAGATTTTATTTTTTTAATTTGTACATATTGGTGCCGACATGGAAAAACCAAGTTATCCAACACGAAAGACCCCGGGAGAACTTTTGGGGGCCGAAAAACCACAAAAATTTATGACTTTTTTTGTTTTTTCCAAAATATCTCTGAAATGGTTCAACTTAGAAAAAAGTTTTAAATGTAAGGTTTAAAGAACATAAAATTTCCTACAACTTTTGTATTTACAACTTTTTTGTAGCACAAATAACAAGCTTGCTATAGCTCTTTGAAAATAGGCAGTTTTCCTCCACTCCGAAAAAAAAGCTTTCACACCGAAAGCAAGACGTCATAATTATTAGAACTTGAATAGAAACTTTAGTTTCAGAGAGTTTATCAACAGTTAGAGTAGTTTGAGTTTCTTGCTCCACCCCCCCCCCCCCCCCACCGCTAGACACAGAGTAGCATTTCTGGCTGACAGATTAGTTCCCACTAGACTCCAAAAACAAACGATGTATTATGAAACTGAAATACATATATACACATTCATTTAAAGCACATACGACAATGCAATAATTAAAAAAAAAACCTTCCCCACTGCTCACGAACTAACTTTTCTGATCTGACAGAGGTAGTCTTCATCAGACTCCAATAATAGATGATAAATTGCTCTTTATAACTGGATTACACAATATATACATTCATTTGAGGGATGTAATTCGTACATTCTAGTCTAATTATTGCAAACAAAGATGCGATTTTTAAGTATTAATGTGAAGGAAAGAATATTAGGCAGCTAATAAACAAACAATCAACACAGACATGCATCCTATGCTCTGATACAATAATAATAATAAACCCTCCCCCACCGCTCACGAACTAATATTTCTAGTCTGACAGAGGTAGTCTTCAGTCAGATTCCAATAACATATGATTTATATTGCAGTTTGTAATTGAATTACATAATCTTCTCATTCATTTAAAGCACATAATTCGTACCATCTATTCTATTACAAGTGAAAATGCAATATTCGAAAATATAAATGTGAATGAATAAATATTAGAGTGATAATAAGCAAACAATAGATATAATAATGCATAAATAAAGGTACAATAGCAATACGTAATGAACACTTTGAAAAAATTCTGCAGAAACTGACTTTTTGAGGCCTGAAAAACTCAAAAGAATTACCTTTCAAAATGAAAATCCAACTGTAGAAGCTTAATACAGATTAATTACAGACAGAATAATACAGATCTAAATTACAGAGAGATTCATTCGACCTTAAAGCAAATAGAGAAAGGACAACAAAATACGCTGTTTATCTTCTTCGAAGCCGTTTTGAAGGTCCAGGTTCTCCCGGTTCAGAATCTGTAGGGGGTAGAAAGAAGCTGTGGTCCTTTAATTATTCATCTCCTTGTTGCGGTAATTCCAAAAGCTCCTGGAACAAATCATTTTCTTCAGCAGTCTCATCCGAAGATGAAATTTCTGCAACATTTTTACAATTTGTGCCACTGCAGTGTTTGTACGTGCTGGAGCATTTTAAACCTGCCTTATGACAAGAACAGGCTCTAGTGCAATTTTTCTTGCAGGTACAATGTACAATTTTCAAAAGATTCTGAGTAACTGAATCTCTTTTCGTGTCAACATGCATTAGATCTTGCTTTCTGCGTTCCCAACCCCACTTCTCTGGATCAATTATGTTGCTCAACTAACTTTGAATTTGGTGGTAGAACCGATATGAGTGATAACGTCCCCCCCCCCCCTCTCCGCACGTTGGAGGTAGTCCTTCAAGATTTATCTTAGCCCTGTACTAGTTTTATAAAAAGATTAAATTGCAAAGTATCCAAAGATAGGTTCAAACACTTTACGTCACCTGTGTATAATATTTGCAAAATGTTTTCTCCGGCTGCAGCTAAGGCATCACGATGACAGATTGGGTCCCTAAATTCTTCAATAGCTTCCTTAATTTCAGGAGTTTTTTTTCTTTTTTGACTATTTTGTACAATTTAATTTTGCCTTGGCCAAAGATTGCCGAAGTCGTATCATACCCACTAAACGCATGGATGAAAAGAATATTGCTGGGGTCAAACTTAAAAGATTTAGTGGGGGAAATAAACAAATCACAAGTACTCCCTCTTCCAGGTTTTAAAAGGAACAAGTTGCTGAAAGGCTGTCCTAAAGCTGTCATCAGCACCAACAAATCTATATCCTCTAGCCCACTATAACAAACTTTTCAATTTATTTTGCCTTTGAAAGAGCAGTAAGTAAGTCGGCATCATCTTGAGTCTGCCTAACTTCAATCTCACACTCTTCGAAATATGTCTCAAGAAGTTGAATAAGACGATTCTTGTTGTTATAATTTGTCAGAAATCTTTCTTGAGGAATTTAGTTGACATGTTAGGTTCAACCATTACTTCAAGGGAAGAGATTGATTGCTCATTGATATAGCATTTTTGACAGGCAGTGTGAATTTTCACTTCTTTTAAGAACTTCAAAAAAACGCTGATGTTCTTCATTTTGCCATTTTGCGCTGCATCTTTGAAGATTTTATATTCCCTTTTCCTTCACAATCTTTATTTCGCATTCACGCAAACTGATTTTGCAAATAATAATAATAATAATAATAATAAAACACCTTGGTCAGGCGTATTCAGTTCTAGTAAAAAAAATTGTAATACAGAACACACAAATTGATAAAACATATCTGGCTCAAACGCTGAAGTGACCAACATAAGTAGCTATTGAGTCGCTTCATCTCATTTGGAGAAAAAAAAGGGGGGATGGACAGTGGCGGATCATGGGATTGTGAGGCCCTAGGCGCATCCTGATCCCGAGGCCCTCACAACAAAAAAATTGAGTCTTATTAATATCAACAATACAGGAAATCATAACTTTTTTTATTTTTTGGATAAACGAACAAGCTTTTTTGGGGGGGGGACAGTTACATTCTTATTTAAAATTAAAAAAACAACCTTTCTATCAACAACAACAAAAAAACACATTACAGTAAAAAAATTTGCCTCCTATATTTGTTCGTAATGTAGTCAGTACAGGGGTAGAGATCCCCCGAGCCCCGCTTTCTGTTATTTACAGGGGCCGGAGTGGTGGTTTCAAAAATTTTAGGATACAATTTTGATAAAATTTTAGCAATTTTTAGGACAATAAATATCAACTTTTTTTTTTTTTAACCTTAAACGTAGTTTATAAGCTTGATTTTCGCATTGGATGATAAAACGTTTCAAATTCAATCTTGAAAATTACAATACAATGCATTCAATATTTTATTCTTTAACACAGTGACCAGTGTGAAGTAAAAATAAATGTACATATGTCCAATTGCTTCTTTACTTGCTATGTTGTTGTTGTTGAAAAAATGTCCTTAATAAGGAGGGATTATAAGTAGAGTGCAAGGTGCAAGTCCAAAATTTATTGCATACTTTTCTTTTTAGCAGATAATCTAATACTTTTTAGTATCTCAGAATCATCAAAAATATCCCTGTAAATTCCAGAAAAATCATTTAAAGATGCAAATGAAAAATTGTTTTTTATGACAACTAAAACTATAAGAAACCTCCGCTTACGAAATCTTATCTTAAAGTGAATTCGAAATAAAAATTTTGGATCGCTTCATCATAACCAATTTGTTTTCAGTAGAAGACAAAGAACATGGAATTTAAAATACAGTTTGATTTTTCAAGCTACTTGTCAACCTCCTATGTCTCGCCGCGTCAGCATGAGACAATACCTGTGAAAATAAAATGCTTTAAATTCATCCCTTTCTGCATGGCACCATGTGCTAATTTTGCATCTATTTCTGCATGCTTTTTCAACCACAAGGAAGAGAATTTAGTTTCCCATGGCATTTTAATAAAACAAATTACTATTCACATTTTGAAAACAAAAAGTCAGTGACTAAATTTAAAAATTATATGTGCAAGAAATTATCCAACTTCACTGAACAGAAACACAAAGCAAACTGACTCTTTGTATTGGAAGATCAAGTAATGCTCATACTACAACGCAAGATAAGCTCTATAAAAATAAATATTACTTCCCAGTACACTTGGGGACAAACCATTTAACTATTGTTTTAAATATACTTTTTGAACCAAGTGCTTACATTTGAGTTCTTATTTTATTTTATAGCTTTTTTGTAGAAGAGGAATGACTCCAAGATTTAGAAAGCATAGATAAAACAGTTTTATATTGAACATTTGTTTTTGTTAACTGCATCCCCCCCCCCCCCCTCCGCCTTTCTTTAGGAAAAAAAAAGTAGCAGCAGCAAATGTTTTTCTCGCTTTCTTTAAAAAAAAATTTCTTAAGGTCTACGAAGTTTCATTTTTCTGCACAAGTTGGGAATATAGTGTGAACATTATAGACATTTTAGGACAAAACTCGAAATTTTAGGAATTTTAAAACAATTCTGGACATTTAGCAAAATCGCAGCTTTCCCCAGTTTTCCAAAATGCAAGTATAATTCAGTGGTGCCATCAGAAAAAAGTCCAAGGAGAGTGAGGCACATAGCAAAAGAAAAAAAAGAGAGAGAGAGAAAACTTCAGATCTGACAAGGAAAGGGGGGTCCGGGGGTTCTCCCCCGGAAAGAATTTGAAACTTGAAGGTTTAAAAACGCCATTTTTGACTTTGCTGATGTTTGGAGACAAAAAGATGCAGTTGTCTCAACGGAAAGTAGTAGAAATTAAAGCCTTAAAAACGCGATTATAGGCCATTTAACGTTAGGGGCAAGGGATGGAGCCCAGGGAGTGTCCCCAATCATTTTTTTTTTAAATAGATCGAAATCAATTCTCTGCCCCTCCTTCCTTCCCAATTTCGAAATTGAAGTTTCAAAAACGCAATTGCAGACAAAATTTACATGATAAAAAATTTTACGGGAAAGAGGTGCTGGGCTCTTCCGTGAATTTTTTTTTCAAAATTATGGTCCTAAAAACTTTAGTATAATATAAAATATATTATAATATTTTATATTCAGGGGCTATACCAATTAAATATTTTCTAAGTGTAGTTTAAAAACTTAATTTTTTTATGATATTAAAGAAAAAGTTTGTTCGGGGACCCTTGCTTCAGGCACGTAGCTAGAACTTTGTTAAGGGGGGGGGGTCCAAGGTTGCACGAAGTTCAAAAGAGGAGGCATGCTAAAGCAAAATTAGTAGCTAATATTTGCTTTAAAAAATAAATCCAATTAAAACTAATTATTAAAATATGATAATTAACTAAAATTAATTAAATAATTGAAATTGATAGAGCATTTATTCAAAAAATTAGTTAACAAAAATTTTACATTAAGTGGCAAAGAAATTATTGTCAGTTTATAAAATTAACATTAAACTAAAAGTTATCCCATACTAAGTTTTCATACATGGATAGAAAAATTCCATCACATAAGCTTCCTCTGTTCTGATGCTTTGAAAATGAGTGATATAATTCCTATTAATAAAAAGTTCACAATAAAAGAAAATCGGAAAACGAAAACTGTTTTATGGATTACTTGGAAAATGCAGGCTAATGGGAATATTTAAGGGGAAAATACCGGGTTTCATAAAATTTCGCTCTTTGGAAAATTTTTGTTGACGTGAGGTGCAACAACCGAGAAAAAGCAGACAGTGGTCTTTCGGGAAGGGGGGGTCCAGACCCCATGGACCCCCCCCCCCCCTTGGCTACGTCCTTGCTTGCTCGAGCATTTTCTGAAATTCAAAGAGATCATCGGCCTTCGGAGCCCCCCGGATGGTAATCCTAAGGCGTACGCTAAGAAATGGGTGATGAGGAGAAAACTATAATGAGTTCGCAACTATGATGAATCCAAGTGAAATTGTTACTCTCATATTTTTACTTTTCCCGAAATATTTATATACTTCTGAAATTCAAAATTCGAAATTTATTTTCCTTTAATGTTTGAAAATCCTGATTCTTCAGAAGTGTTCAAGCAAATCTTAAAGCCTATGTTTTTTTTTTCTTTTATCATTAGTATCATTTTTTTTTCTTTTTGAAGCAGTGAAACATGCTCTTTAGTACATGGCAAGTGTTAATGTACACTCCTGAAAATAAAACTGAAACACTTCAATAGTTGGGGAGAACCTAACCTGGCAGCATTAAGAAAGCTACGCAGATCTTAATTATTGCATTACGACGCTATCAGGTTTAGTTTGCCCCAATAACAATTTTAATATAAAACGTTTGTCTTTAATAAGTAAATCAGTCTTAATGAAGTTGAAATTGTAAAATATATTACAAACAAACGGCACCAGTTAAAGAAGGAGAACACTCAAAATCAACTACTTTCGCTGCAGAGGCATTTAAAATTTTTATAGTAATTTTATAAAGCATATTTGTAATGAATTGACAAATAGTTCTTTTCTCCGTAATGGAAATATAATTTAAAGAAGAATTAACAGTATTATTTTTTTCAAAAGCAATACCTTTGTACCACTTTAATTGTAGCATATTATATTTCAAAATTTATCATTCAACACCAAGATTGCAGCATAATTCAAAAAATTAAATAGTTATTAAAACACATTAAACTTATCTCAAAAGGATTGGTCTTGTCGTTGATTGAAGACACAGAGCAAAAGCACGTTCACGAGCACGAGTGAATCAAAACAACGAATAACATAGGTTCTTCGTTCTTCCTCAAAAAAAAAGAAAGAAAGAAAGAAAAGAAAAAATAAAAAATTCCCGCCCTTTTCAAAAGTCTTATTTAGTTAAATACGTCATAAAACTATCTTGTTACGGGTTGGTCACTGGTGAGAAAGTGGGAAACTTAGCAAAAAGTAAAGAAAGAAATCACAGCTGTGCCCGGAGTGTGAAAACGACTTCGATCTGGACCCCCCACAGATCTGTCTCTTCTCCCTTCAGCATTCTAAATAAGGAAAGGCAATATAATTGTTCGTCAAGAAAAGTGACCATTCCAAGAGGTCGAGTTTTATTACACTCCATGTTGTAAATCCTGCTGCCGGCTCCCCTTATTTAGATAAGCACCGACTCGGGCATAATCGCACAAATGACGACTGGTATATTTTGAGGACTGATATAATACTGAAACAAAAATGACGACTGGTTATCATTTTTTTTGGGAAGGGGGGGGGGAGACTCACAGCTCTCTACCAACTCTCGACCCTTCGTAGCTATATGACTATTCCAATTAAAGCAAATATCTTCATGTGAATATCAATAGTGCTTTTTTAAAACAAGATGCATACTCCTTACTCAGACGAAGCCGACTCGTAAGTGGTCAAAGAACTACTTGGAACGGGAAAAGTTCTTCTAGGAAGCAGGCCAGGATCTATAAAATTTGGGGCCCCCTGCAAAAACTCTGTAGGGACACTCCCCAGAGGCCAGCAGTGTACATTCGTACAATTAATAAGAACTTAGTGCTAGTTTTTTGTTTGTTTTTTTTTCTCAATTTCTTGGGACATTGGGCCCTTTCAGGTCGTGTCCCCCCCCCCCTGCACTGCGGGGTTTGTGAGTACGCAGATCTGGGCCTGCTAGCAAAACAAACTGCATTTTATCAGAATATTTTTGTCGAGCATTTACAAACACAATATTATGCTGAAATTATGGGAAGAAAAAGGAAAATCCAAACAAAGGCACCTGAAGCCAGGGGCCCCCTAAGCCTCAAATCAGCCCGCACCTAAAATTCATAATTAAATATCAATTTTCATGAGTTTTGAGCATTTTCCACTCAAAATTGTGGCTTTCAGCGGCAAATCCTCAAAATAAAAAATTTTGGTTTTGAGGATAGACCACTTTGCAGCTCCGAGGCCCCCTGCTTTTCTGGAGGCCCCAGCTATCGCCTCATGCGCCTATGCGGTGATCCGCCACTGGGGATGGAATGGGGGTGTTTTGTTTAAGTTAAAGGGAACGGAGGCATTTACCCTCAGTTGTGAAAGACAAATGATTTCCAAGGTCAGACTGCCGGCATTTCTCCTTTTTCCCTCCGTTATCCGATGCGCTTTCACGCACTTCGCTGAGGGGGTTCAGAAAAAGTGTGACTTTCTAGGAGCTATAACTCGCTTGCTTTTCATGCTACAAAAATGTTGTAATGACAAAAGTTGAAGGAAATTTAATCCTCTTTAACATTTGCATTGGAAGTTTTTTTGTAATTTTAACCATTTTTGAGATATTTTGAAAATATTACAAAAAGTCACAATTTTTGGGGGGTTTTCGGCCCCCAAAACTTCTCCCGAGGTCTTTCGTGTTGGATAACTTGTTTTTTTCATATTGGCACTAGTATACACAAATTTAAAAAATAAAATCTTTGACCCCATTTTTTGTAAGGCAAGCCCGTTTTTTTCTACCTATTGACTGGACTATGACACACTGCCGTGTGTCTAAATATATGAGTGTTATGGAGGCGGGGGTTAGGTAACTATGTACACTGATATAGTTTATTTTGTGGGTTTGCTTAACTGTCGTTTGTTATCATGTCACCCTTTTCCATGGATAATAGAGAGTTCACTAACTTTTAAAAATGGAATTTAGTTGAACTTTTGCTGCTTAAATTGGCTTATTTAATTGTTGACTTCAATATTTATTTTATACTTTTAACTTTATTTTTAATTAGTATCAAATTATTTGTGAAGTTATTCTTGGTGAATGGATCTTATCTACTATACAGATTCCTATTTTCTAAAACAACCACTGCTAGTATAGTGTATATCTTTGTATTTTCAGCACTGCAAGATTTCTTCTAATGTGACCTGGTGGATTTAATGATAATCTTGATTTTTTTAGAAAAGTACCTT
Source organism: Uloborus diversus (assembly GCF_026930045.1). Taxonomy (NCBI): domain Eukaryota; kingdom Metazoa; phylum Arthropoda; class Arachnida; order Araneae; family Uloboridae; genus Uloborus; species Uloborus diversus. Next base: position 117,331,859 of record NC_072735.1, read on the forward strand.
CTGCTTCAGAAATTAACAAATACTAAAAAAGATTTTTTATTTTTAATTGAACCAATGGGGTTTTTTAACCCCTTCTTTTTTTAGAAGTTTGGTATGTTTAAATTGTGTTAAATCTGCATTAAAGCTATCATTGAATAACTTAACAACAGCAATAGCAATTCAAGCTAATTATACTTTAACCATGCCTACTAACGTTCAAAGAAAAAAAATCCAGTAGATAATTGCAATCGCATTTTTCATCATTAGCAAAAAGTAGGGATGATTTTTACCAATCCTCAAAGTACAATCAAATGCAAGTTCCTAGCAGCGGTTGACCTGAGGTGTGCTTTGTTACAGACAAAACGTAATATTCAAAAACTAGTGAAACGAAGGACCAACAGTGGCAGCCCTCCCACTAATGTTGTGAAAGTGACCTGTATTATCTGTCAACCTCACCTAGGCACCTCAAATTAACGTGTTTAATATTTTGATTTCATGTGTTCATAAATATAATCATATATATATCATATATTTTGATAATAATAGTTCAAAATAAAGTTAAGTGTAATGATATTAAATTTCATGTATATTAATTCAGTAATCAGTTTCAACTATCCTAACCAGCTTTATTTTAGTTTAGTAATTCTGATTTAATTATTTATTTTGAGCATGTATTATGAGGGGGGCATGACCTTACATCAATGTTAAAAGGGGGGAGCGGCGCAAAGCTTAGAAAGTTGAGAACCCCTGATATACATAATCGAGAAATTACTCTCCCAGAAAAACCAGTAAAGATGGTGGGTATCTTATGATGACACGCTATTTTGGTGTCCTTTGTAGAAGGCTGCACAATTTTAAATAACATTTTTAATTTATAATTTGTAATGCAATTTTCTATCTACCTTGGTTTTCTTCCCCCCCCCCCTCAAAAAAAAAAGGTTTTTAAAAATGCTTAGTTTTGATTTCAAAAAATGAGCATTTACCCAAAATAACTGAAACTTAAACTAACTGGGCAACACTTATTAATTTGGATAAAATGGTTTCCCTTGCATTTAACATTTTAATATTAACCTACTTGAGTTTTAAATCAAAATGGTTAAATTTCAAATCTTTGTATTCATTTGTTCTTCCATTTTGATTGCTGTCAGTCTGCCTAAATAGTCAACATTTTATTTTCAGTTAAAACCATATGTTTCGTATAGAACTGCTGATGTAGTGCAAGAAGAATTTACTCCAGAGCACTTGTTTTATGCAGTATATGCTAAAAAACTTAAAGAAGACTTTGAAAGTGGAAAATTAGATGAAAATGGAAATCCCCTAGAGCCCTCAGAAGAAGAAAAAATGTCAGCAGAGGAAGCATGGAGGAAAGCCCGCTCAACAGGAAGTGATTACTTTGGTTAAAGAGTTTCATCGTTTTGTATAATGTATTTAAAATATTCTCACACGGAGATGTAATATTGTTGAAAAATAATACATGTAGAACCCATTTTATGAAAGTTGCACATGATTTTGAATAGTTCAATAAATGCTTTATTTAAATTAGTCACGTCATAATCACAGAATAGCTTTCTCTTTTATGTGCATAACACAATTATTTCATGATTGGAACCCTTTGTGATTTGAGTGTTTGTGCCCATTAATGGGATAATCACTATCACCTTCTACCCTGCAAATTTTAGTTGGGAAAACTATGATCTATTGTTTGACTATTTATGAGATGAAAAGGTGAACATCTTGTTTATATGTGAAAACAGGCGCATAATCACTAAATAGCTTTCTGTGCCTGACAAATATTTCATGTTTGGAATCCCTTCTGGTTTGAGTGCTTGTGCTCATTAATGAAATAGTCACCATCACCTTCTAACATGCAAATTTTAGTTGGGAAAACTAAACTACTGTTTGACCACCAATAAGATAGAAAGGTGGACATCTTGTTTATAGGTGGAAATAGACGCATGTATTAGTTAGCTATTACAGATGTGTGTTAGCCTCAAAATTAAGCAAAGTCAAATTGAAATGAATGACGCATCAAAAATCTTTCTTTTCCCCCTCATTTAGATGAATCATCTTAACTGGCTGTTTGCCAATTCCATGGCAAACATGGTCAGAATGTAAGTGCTTAGGTGGGATTATTGTCTGTTTTCCTTGAGGCACACAGCACAGCAGATATTCAGACTGTGCTAATCTGGAATATGGGTGCAGAACATATCCAGATTACATTTGGGAAAATGTTTGCACTAAAGGATTTAAAACTGAGACTGATACATAATGGATTAAATGCATTTACATTAAAGTTTGAAAGCAATGTTAAATGATGATGTAGCTATAAACTTCAGAAGAAAGGAAAACCAAATTCATATCTAACACTTAAATATAGTAGGGGGGCATACTACATTCCGTGGGAAATTTCGTGAGGAAATTGTGAGACCAATTTTAATATACTCCTTATGGTCTATATAACTATGCCTCACCGGGTGTTTTGCTTGAATTCGTGTCAGACGGCTTGTATGACGTCATCAATCCAAAATGGCGGCTTTGATGAGTTTTTGAAATTATGAGCTTATTTTTGGGTATTTTGTGATAATTTTCTGGTGAATTTACTCAGGGCTCGCGTTCCCCCTAAAATTCCTAAATTTCCTAAATATTTTCACAGCTCCTAAAATTCCTAAGATTATACTAAAATTTTGTTGGTGTTCCTAAAAAAACGTAAAAGCTGCCATTTGCTGACCGAAATAAGTCTCCCGCACTTCTTCTGACGCCTATTCCTGCTCCAACAGTGTTCATGCAATTACACGAATTGCTCGTTATTTAAACTTTTCGAATGACTTTATTGATAATGTTCGAGAAGAGTGGAAACTTTTCATATTTGATGTTACTGCCAGGGTTCGTACGGGTCATGGAAATCCTGGAAAGTCATGGAAAAAATTTAAGCAAATTTCAGACCTGGAAAAGTCATGGAAAATTGAAATTTTCATTCAAAGTCATGGAAATTTATTTAAGATCATGGAAAAATGTTCTGGATAAAGAGAAAACAACAGTAGCCAAAAGAGCATTAGTAGCAGCCGCGTCTTTTTTTTTTTTTTTTTCCATAGAATTTTACTGCTTAGACATCATTCATTTTTAATTTACCATTATTTTCAACTCTGCTTATATTCTTGATTTCGCCTTCTCAAAAAACACAATTCAATTGTATTCAAGTTCGCTTCTATCACTCCTAAAAACTTTATTATTAAAGTTATCAGAGTTTATCTTAATTTGTTGAAGGTTTTAGAAAATTGAGATTTTCAGTCAGGCGGTAGAATACAGAAATAGGAATATTCTAATACTCTAAAACAGTAGTGCCTAACATATGGCCCGCAAAACTAATCCATGCAACCCACTACTACGTTCAATGTCAGGAATCAAACCCTATGTTCTGGAATTTCTGAACCTATTAATTTATATTCATTTGAAAATGTGCAAATAAGTAATCAAGTAAATATGAATCAGAAGATTTATTTACTACTAAATATATTTTTTAAATAAGTATCTGGTTTAGAAACAGTAATTTACTTAAGAATGTGGCTTTGCTGTAAAGTACCAAAATACTGTCAAGTTATGTAGATAATTAAATCAACAGTTAACACTAAAAGGCAACTTTTCAAGCAAATTTATGGAAGCTTAGTGATGACTCATTCAAACTTTGTCCCATTCATTATCATTCTACTTGTTTATAAAAATAAAAAAATAGATAAATAAACATTTAAGCGGTACACTGATATTTTTTCAATCACAAGTAAGTGCTTCAATAAGGTAGTGGCATTCATGCAGAAGTTTTGCTAATGCTCATTTCCGAAAATTGACAAGTTTGATATTAAGTACTACTATTTATTCTCTTCATGTAACAAGGTCATGAAAAAGTCTTGGAAAAGTCATGGAATTTTTTCATCCAAATAGAGTATGAACCCTGTACTGCTCTTGAAAATCTATCTGAAGCAACACGAGTAGATGGATATTGGAGACAATTATTTCTTCTGAAAGATACTAGCAATCGGCTAAAATATGAAAAGTTAACTGAAGTAATCAAAACGGTTATGATTTTGCCACATAGGAATGCGGACCCTGAGAGGAGTTTTTCATTCAATAAAGCTATGATAAATGTGAATCACAGTGAACGTACTATTTTATCACTCGGATTAGTGAAAGATACTATTCGAAGTTATGGAGGGGTACTGAATGTACCTATCACTTTAACATTACTAAAAGTAGTGAAAGATTCGCATAAATCATACCAGGAGTATTGCCTTTAAAGAGACGCGTTGCGACTCATTTTACTCTTTTTGGATTACTAAATATAGCGTCATCCATTTCTTCTTGAATGAGATTTTTAATTTCTTTTCGCATTTTATTTTTCCCTTCATTTTTATTTGCAATTGATTGATAATTCATTTCAAGGTCTGCTATTGTCGTAACATTTCCCTGAACAAGAAAATCATTTAATGCACACAGAAATTCTAAGTCTGTTGCTTCATTAGAAATGTTTTGCGACTTTGTTACTGCATCAGGATCGCGATGTTTTCGTAAAACATTATGTACATGTTTTGCCCAGCAAGATTTATGGTATAAAATGTCCTTTGCATGAGGGTCTCCTGGATCCGTACAGTCACTGAGTTTAATTTTGAAAGTTTCATTTTTGGAAATTTCAATTGCTTTTTGTAATTGCTGACCTGCAGAATCTGTTTTTATCACCACCAATGGTTTTTTTACACTCCCATTTTGGAAGCAGAAAACACTTATTTTTGTCACCAACGACAATTTCGGATCTCGTTGTGTAGCCTACAACATTGTCTTCATGAATGGAAGTAGAACAAGGTGGTTCATTCTTATCCATTTAGTGTAATCTCTTACTTCTGTCCATACTTGCTTTATAAGTGCACTTCTTGTAGCATTCTGCATGCCATGATGCGTTTTCATTTTTCAATTCTTCTACATTCACATTCGTTAAACTTATCCTTAAGTAATGTATACTCTTCATCATTCCATTCTGCTCTCTTTTTGATACATTCTAGCACTGTATCATAACCAATGAGTTTAACTAATCGGTCCTTCTTAATCTGACAAAAAATACAGTTTGTAATTAATTTGTAGCCTTGCTTTTTTTGAAGATGGAGGCAAAGAAACTTGTAAATGAGTTTCTGCAGAAATAGGTTAAGGAAAAAATAACCGTACTTGTAGATCAGATTATTCACCAACAAACCGGTAAACAATACTTGCTCTACTCAGAAGCTTTTTCTTCTACTCTCTCTACAAATTCCTTAAGAGCACCCCCGATCTAATACGATATTCACATCCGGTCAAAGACGTCAAGGGTAAGGGTCAGAAAATCGTCCTGCAGGGGACTGTTTTACGTTACTGGGGCGCGTTCTAAAGGATGTAAGAAATACTCCTCGTAAGGCGCAATTATACAGGTTATTAGGTATTCTGTTAAACAATTACAGTCAAACATTGTTAAAACGTACTCAAAGGGACATTCAAAGTAAATTTGTCTCAACAGTAGCTCGTTTTATTTGGTTTATTTGGAAAACAATAGTGTTGAGTGTGTTAAGTGATTTTCAACAGAAGGACTGTGCCCGCAAATGTAGTTCGCTTTAGCAGTAGTTCGTTATAATCGTGTTCGAATTAACGAGGTTCAACTGTACTAATGTTTACGGGTCTTAGCCTGAAAAATTAAAATATTTTTAACTGCAAAAGCTCGCCCGAGATACTTTTAAGTTGCTAATTAGAGTGTGCCAAGGTAAAAAAATAGGATTTATCAGAATTTTCTTTAAAAATGAGTCAATAAACAAATAAATCAAATATTTTGTTTTTAATTTATAATAAGGTGAATAGAATATTAATCAAGTAAATCAGGGCTCAGAGTAGACTTTTCCAAAATTTTAGGGGAATTTTAGGAACTTTTTGACAAAATTTTAGGAAAATTTTAGGGGCATTTTAAGTTACAATCTCCTTTAAACAAGTAGCCTGACCATAATTTATTAAACAACAACCAAACTTAAATGTTATCTCATAGCATGCATAAACAACTTACTTCAATTACTTCTGTAAAAAAAAAAATTACATCACATATTAAGGTAAACAATATTTAAACTAAATCAATTATATTAAGTATAAGTACATTTTAATACAACAACTTTTCTACATACCTTCTTAAAACTAGTGTTGAACTCGAATATAATTCTATAATAAATTTTAAAGAAAAAGCCATAAAAAAAACTTTTACATTTTATAATGGTGAATTCAAAATTTTTGTTACTGACTTGTGCCTTCAAGAATTAGGTTCTGTGCAACTGTCATTTGTACAATATTTTGAGTTACTGTAGCATTCTTCAGTCTCTCTGTTCCCTCTTTTATCAAGCCTAAAGCTAATTCTTTATTCTTCTTCAACTCATTGATCTTTATGTTATTTTCACTTATCTGTAAATCAAGATCATTTTTCCTCTTTTTAGTTTCTTCTTTTTCAAGTTTTTTCTTTGTTATTTGTTCCTTTTCTTTTTTAAGCTTCTCTTCTTCTTCTTTCAATCTGTTAATACAACCATAAATGACTGACATTGCAAAATTTAACTTCTCAATATGCATACACGTTTTTGAACTTTGTTTAAAAACTTTTTCCTAACTAAAGTTAAACGAAATGTTAATACAAAACTTAACAAGCCTATTTTCCCGTACACCATTTATGTCTCTCTTACGTTAAGAGTAAGCCTGTTTAAAGTTTCAATCTCACCAAGCGGTTAATCACTCAGCCAGAATATATCACAATTGATGTGTTACATTAAAATGTAAATCAATACGTTCAGTTAATTAAACAAAATTATTTATTTTGAATCCCCCCAAACAACCATATTCCAGTATCACAGCCGATTTTTTAAGGAAATTATAAATACCTCTAGTCAATATGCGAATGATTTGCATGATTGCATATAAAGAATAGTGGACTTGAGAAGCCACAACTTAAAGTTAACTTTGAGCATTTCCCCGAATGCTGCCTATTCAGCTACTTTCTTTTGATTTTTTGTAGTTTAGTCATTGGTATTTGTCACTTCTCAAATGAATATTTATCAAATGTTCATGCAATATAACAATGGTGAACGCCACTGCTAAAAATATTCACACCTGACGATGAATTTATGTTGGCTGTTGAATAACGAGAAACCCTGAAAAAAAAAAAAAATCAGCATTTTTTAGCTCTTGATTACGCCACGTTTACTCCGTACGAAAACAAAAAGACCCGAACGTGGGTAAGATTTTCCATTCTATTTCTGGTTTCAGTCGATTTTTTTGCGTCGAGACTTGGCCTTACTAAAAATAAAAAGATGTTATTATAAAAAAATAATGTTACTGAAATTTCGTTTTCAAGAAAGAAGCCTAAAAGCTTGTCTTTCCGACTAAAAAAATTCGGTTATGGTTGTCATTTCCTTCAAAAACAGTGTAAGGGGCCATTTAAAACCTGTTAATGTCCAGTGTCACATTGATATGAGAATATTAACTTCGCTTTCGGAAGTCAATAAATTACTTTCTGATGATGCTACTTTGAAGATCTTGTCAATAGGTGCAATTCTACTCCATAATGAGACTGAAATGTCAGTTTACAGAGCTTCTTGATGTTGCTGCCTAAATTTGAAAAAACTTCCCTAAATGTTTTGGTTTGATTTCATCTCGTTATTAATGGGTTAATAAGATGTAAATGAAGCAATTGTTTAACTCTAAATTTGATCAATCCTATTCCAGTTAAATGATAATAAGGTGGATTCAAATCTAGTAACCTATTTCACATAAAATTATGCCATGATTAATAATAATAATCATTTTGTACCTACCGTGTGAACTTCAAATCGTTTTCTTCGCCCATGAACTTAATAATTATTTATTGCTGTATTTATTTATTTTAAATATTCTCCCCAACCGATTTTCTTTCGGAAATTTTCAGAACTTTTACACAGATTAACATTTCGGATGAATTGAATGTTCTTTAAAGTACTGTCACTTCAGCTATCGATTACTCGATATTGATTGAGAAAATCAATTTGAAGTTAGTTTTTCTCTTGAAAGAAAAACAGGGGAGGAAAATAGTATATCTTGCGAGTACAATACAAATTCTCAGATCAATATCAATCAACTAAATGTTTCTTTCTGCTTGTATTTAAAAGTTTTGGGCTTTTGTGAATGCTCAAAATACATTAATGTATTCTCAATCGAGCTGTTTCCTCTCCATATGCAAAACAAAATGCAACATATACATTGTGAGGAAAATATTAGCAACTAGTTAGAATTTTGATGTGAAGAATGTCCCGTAGACTTATAGAAATTATAGACCATTTTGCATTTTAAAACTTTGCACTGGGTTCACCTTGAGGAAGTAGGTCTATGTCGCATACCCCCCGCCCTCCCCCTTTATACCACACATTTGAAGATGCTCATTTGCTATAGGACTCAAGAGCAGCAATTCAAGCGATTGGCTCTACAAAACATTAAATATACACAGATATCCCCCAGTGCTGTGAACTGGTTCACTGCCTACTGCAGAAATATAAGAACATTAGATTACATTGGACACAGCGGCATATCTGAGAACGAACAGGCAGATTTTCTGGTACAAAAAACGGCATCACTACTGTGAGCAGCAAACACGGGATAGTCACACCACTCAATAAAACTTCACATAAAGTGTATGAGGAAAAAAAACAGATGAAATTAATACATAGTCAATTGAACAAAACCAAAAAAAAAAAAGGACAATTGAAGATCTTGCCGGTTTGCTGCATTATCCATGTCGAAATGCAGGGGCATTATTTCGACTACTAGCAGGTTATGATTGTTTGTGCGAACGTCTCCAAAGAATCGGCATTTTAACTCATCCACTTTACTATGACTATCTCCTCCTTGACTATGACCCCAAAACCGCCCTGTAATTAGCGTGCCAGAGAATATCTTAGGTTACAGCAGAAGATAATTTTATAGACATTGGAAAAAACATGAGAACTATCTTTGAAGCAGCAAACATTTTACGCAAAGCAGTTTTATCTCATCAGAAATAGATATTTACGGGATCTCTTGATCAGAATCAGATAGTTGATGCCGTTCCAACCGAAGTTGACCAGTTTTTTAAATGGCACTGCAACGGAAAATTTGAAATTAATTCTACTTCTAAGGTGCAGGACAATACCGTGCTAAACAAAGCAAAAGACTGTCACACATATTCATGTAAGAAATACTGTCTCCGTACCAAGCTTCAAAAGAAACTGTTCATCGACACACCCGAGACATGCCTTTGCAAGTTGGTGTTGGCCTTACAATGCACTCTGCTACCCAAAGCAAATTTATAATTGATTTTTTACACAAAATAGAAGTTCGATTGATTATGCTAAAGTTCTACATTTGGAAACACAGATAGCGAATGAGGTAACAAGGCGCATGGATGAGAGTGGCGGGATCTATATTCCTCCTGATCTGATAAAGGCAAGATTTCTGTTTTGTGCTGCAGATAACATTGATTTCCTTGAAGACACATCTTATGGAAAAGTTACTTTGCATGGCACAGTAATGCTACTTTATCAACAGAAAAAAGACTGGGATAGACAAATTCCACTTTCTCTTACCACACCTTCAGCAGCTCGTTCCCTTTCGACATTACCTCAGTCCCTGACTGAAATAACGTCTTATAAAATTGCAAAGACAAGTAAGCCCAAATGTTCAACATTTGGAGAAGTATTAGAAGATAAGAAAACAGAAAGTGAGATATTAAATCAGTTCCACTTAGAGGATATATTTTGGATGATGGCCCGCGTTCAGCAAATAAAACATGAATCTGTTAATGATGATTTACATAAATCTGAAAGTGACGTAGATGGTAGAAGTGCATCAAGCCCTGAACCTGTTATTCAAATTCCAAACTTGTCCGCTTACAACTCTATAGTTAAAAAACAGCAGATCACTAAAACGCGTGTTTGTGTATTACATCTCATCGATAGCAGCTCAAGTTTTTTATCAACACAGCTTACTTTCATGCAGAAACTGGAAGACGTAACAAAATATATTTTAGGAGAAAATTCACCGACAGTAGTCACCACGGATATTGGGTTATACAAACCAGTTTTAAAACTTGCTATGGCAAACAAAAACTTGTCCCATAATTGGATTATTATGCCTGGTGAACTACATACGATTATGGCTATGCTGCGAGCAACTGGGTTATATTTAGATGGTAAAGGTCTCGACGCCACTTTGACTGAGTTAAACAGTGAAACTCTAGTGTAAAAAATTCTTGCAGGAAAGTGTGTTAGATGGGCTATAGAAGCACATTCTACGTTAAGGGTTGCACTATTCAAATGTCATCTCGATGCCTTTTATACACACAATGAAGAAATGAAATTTCAAAGCGATTATAAAGTGCAAAAACTAATCAATTGCTTTCAAGAGAAAAAGTATGGTGAAGCAAAAGTACTTCACTGAAATGTAATGCAGATATTAATAGATTTTAAAATACATGAAAAAATGAAAGATTTTGAGGATACAGAATCAAGTGGAAGACCAATATTTAAACTTGCTTTGTTATATATGCATATGGTTGATACTATGCTACTTTTTGTACGGTCTGTTAGGTCAGGAAATTGGGAATTACACATTTCTTCATTGGAAGCTTTCATTCCTTATTTCTTCGCTTTGGATTTAACAAACTATGCAAGTATGATATCATGGTACCTGACTGATATGAAGCGTCTTAAAGTTAAGCATCCAAATCTTTGGAATGAATTTATGGAAGGAAATTGGGTTGTTAAAAAGTCTTCTGTACCATTTTGTGCTTTAGAGCAAGAGAATAGGAGAATGAACGTAATTGGTGGAATAGTAAATATAACTCAAAAGAAAAATACTTTAGCGCGATTTTTTTTTTTTAACCTCTCCAGAGCTGGAAAGGCTTTCGGATAAAACTAAAGAAATGATTGGATTAAATGAAATGTTAAAGAGTAAACATCATGATTTGGCAGGTTCAAGAGGAAAACTTTCCAAAATATTTTTTAACTGCTATTGGTAACTAAAAAAGTTCATAAAATCTGAATCGAAAATCACAAATAACGAAAGAAAGAAAAACCTATTCTATATGGGCAATTTGTTTTTAAATTTGAAAAGTAATCGCATTAAAATATTAAATATGTAATACAAGTTGAAAAAAAAATCATAATAGGCCTCTAAAATGTGTTAAAAAACCGAGAATTTTCATCAATATCTAGTGCAGCCGCCATCTTGGATTAATGACGTCACACAGGCCGTCTGACACGAATTCAAATAAAACACCCGGTGAGGCATAGTTATATAGGCCATAAGGAATGTATTAGAATTGGTCTCATAATTTCCTCACGAAATTTTCCACGGAGTGTCTTTTACCTTAAGTAAGAAAGTGAACTAACTAATAGCGTTTTCATAGATTTTAATGTACTTTAAAACCTTCTAATTCATGAAACTACAAGATATCAGACTTACATTGAACTGTTAAATGCTTGTTGATATTTGCAAATGTGAAAGAACATCTGTTTGGAATTCTTATGTCTGGGGAAATAGTTTTTAGCTTGATAGCTAGATTTTTGAAGAAAATTGACTCATTTACTACAATTCTTCAATTTCAAAAGTCACCACTTAGAGACAATATTCTTCATAGTGTTTGAAAATCATAGCTCTCTAAAACCTTGCTTGACTTGGTTTTGTCAGATTTGGTGAGAGAGGGAGATCATTAGAACTATTTGACTTTGATTTTAAAAAAATTATAAAATAAATAAATTACCCAAAAAATCTTTAAAAATACCCCAAAATACCCAAATTAATAAAGGAAAGAGTACTCCAAAAAGTTACTAAAGGAAATATCCTGTATTTGGGCATATTGATCATCTGCTGACCAGGTAAAATGCTCCTGAAACACAAAATTATAACATGATCCTTTTTTTTTTTTTTTTTTTTTTTTTTTTTTAAATCTCAACTGGTAGCAGAATTGTGAATTTCAGAATATCTGTTTGAAGAAAAGTGAAAAGATATGCCTTTTCACTTTTAATAGTCTAAAAAAACTACTCAAGAGGAAGATTTCATAGAAGAAATAGAACATGGTTTGTATTCTTTTCTTTTACTGCCTTTTACATAGCAAAGGGAGTATTGCATTTGTTAAAAAAATTTCCTCAAATATCAGCCTGAACTTCCATTTTGCTCTCCAAATAAATGTTGAGCTATTTTTTCACCCATGCATATGTACCTTCGAATCAGGGTTGGAAAGGTTTTGAACACTATGGTAAAAACCACGGTAAAAACCCTGGTTTTTACTGTCCTGCCCAAAACTGTATTTTTAGAAAAATTATTTTGTGAGAAAACATCAAAAACAATACAATGTATCAAAGTAATGTTTTATACTGAACATTCAACTTATTTATGCAGCTGATTTTATCTAATTACATAGAAGTTGAATTATTGATTAAAATTTCAATTTGTATGCATGAGTTTATTTATTTTTATATTAGTAACCAAATTTCCTTATGTTTATGCCTGTGTGCAAATGAAAGCAGGGTTGACAAGGTTTTTACCATCCTGTTCAAAACCCTTGTGTCCAAAACTACTTTTTGAGAAACTATATTTTGTGAGAAAATATCAAAAACAGAACAAAGTGTGTCAAAATTATTTTTTTTGACTATTTAATTACATTTATTCAATGTGAACATTCAAGTATAAATATACATGTAACTTGTAACTTATTTATTGCAGCTGATTTTAATCTAGTTATGCAGAAATTAAATTTTTCCTTAAAAATTTCAATTTGTATGCAGGAGTTCTTTTCCATAAACCCAGTTTTTTGCATTTATGCAAATGTGCAAATGATTATATTCTAAATATAGTGCAATAATTGACTTAAATGCAATAAATTACAATTTTTTATAGTTACAGAAAGTGTTATATTAAAAATATAAGCTAAATAAAGAAGAGCACAAGTTTTATAACATAAGTGTTTAATCATCAATTTCTTGTTCTTGAATCTGTGATTTAAAAAATAATTTTGTTAAAACATCATGTAAAACTTATTTGCAAAAAAAAAAATTTTTTTTTGCACCTATATATGGCACATTTTATTTATTTATTTATTTTTTCCACCTAAATATGGAACATTTTATAACATTTCTTTGAGTTATAAATGGAATTGAAATTAGTTGTCTTGGTAGTGTTGTGAATTTCCTTTCATAACTCTACCAACCGTTACATGAGGAAGTTTTTATGTAATAGTTATTGGCATTTTTTTAAGTAAATATTTTTAAAATGAACATTTTGGGGAAAAATATCATCAAATACTCATTAATTAAACCTCATTAATAACAATATTTATACACTATGAATATTGCAGTAAATGTGAATTAACTATATTACATTGCTTTCGCTTTAGTATAGTTTGGACAGTTTAAGACTTTTAGGCAGTTTGGGATGGTAAAAACCACCTGTCCTGTCCTAAACCAGTTTTGGAAAGTCCAAAACCCAACCCTGCTTCGAACGTATGGATGCCCAAACTATCCATTTTGACTATCCCCGAGTTAATTGCCATGAGTCTTCTCATGACATCCGTATGTACGAAAGAACGTATCTCGCAAACTCAAAAACGGTATAGCATAGAAAGTTTAAATTATGTATGAAGACTCTTCGTGGGGTCTATTTGTGCACCTCCCCTTTTGGAATATCCAAATGCAACCAAAATTATTCTTTTACACCCTTCTGTGGAAAGTCAGTGTTATTTCAATGCAAACTCATGTGATATGATTTGGCAAACACTTGGTGATATATCAGCAAGCTTTTGGTCGCCAATTTATCACCAATTTGCCAAAAAAAAATTTCCAAATCTGGTTTCAATTTGACGATATTTAGAGTTATCTATTGAATCACGTTAAAATTGTCAATATTGGGAAAAATAATCTCTTTAAAAAGCTTTTTTGCATCAACAAACTAGGGGGTGAAAATTCCTTGCTTACTTCAAGGCACTATTAGGATAAAGTACACATATTTTGTCTTTTTCTTATTCTCTAATAGACAATAAACTCCTTGACAATAAAGACTGTCTCCTTGTTCCACCGTGTTGCTTTTCTCGGATGACTTTTCATCCAGAAGCTCACACTTCTTTGCATTGAAAAAGGTGTTCCTTTTTCAATGCAAAACACGTGTCTGCAGTAATTTGCAATTTCAAAACGTTGGTTAATTGATTCATTTAATTTTCAGCACAAAGGTATTTATTAAAGGTATTTATTTCTTATCAACTCTGCTACTAAATGCCAAATTTTTGTTCATATCAAAGGCTCAAAAATCATGTTTTCAATAAAGCGAGCAAGCATTGGAAAAATATTTCATTATATGTTACCTGATAGAGCAATTCCAACAAAATTTTAAAATAATTTTTTTTTTTCAGTTTCTGATTTAGCTAAATTTATCTTTTTTAGGTCAGTAATAGGTAGTCAATCTGATCCCACTATTGAGGATTGATTTTGAAGCTTTTATATTGTAGTGTGAAGGTTGTGTCTAATGCTGATCCTTTTTAAAGAACTGCAACCAAATCAACATTTTTATTTTATTATTGTAAGTCTTATCTAATCCTTGAAAAGCTCATTTTATCCTTGAAAAATGTCCAGTTTTATGTACAAACCATGCAGTAGAGAAATGTATAATGTGTCTATTATAATAGGTGCACTTCAAATCCCAAAACATTTGCTGAATATTCTGAATAATATTGCTCATTTTAAACAGGAGCGCAAGAAAAAGTAAATTCCTGTGTTTTTAAAAAAAGTCTTTTGTGTTTGTAAAGTGTAGTTTGCAACTTTTCATAGTTATGAAAGTTCCGTGATTCAACAATTGAAATCTTACAAAACATTTAAATTTAGACCCAAAAGCAAACATGTTAAGGTTAGACGGGTCTCCTGAATACTTATTTCACACTAGCTGTACCCGACGCGCATTGCTACGCCAACAAAAAAATAAATCATTATACTGATTTTCATGACAATCGGTTGAACAGGGCAGAAGTTGCTACTCTGCAGTGCCACCTGGTGACGAGTGGCTTCACTGAGCATATTATGCACCTTCTCCATGGAAAAATACATATATATAGCAATTTTCATAATCGGTCCAGGTATCAAGTGAAGCCGTGACTATACTCAAATTTTGTACTCACGCAGTTTGCAAGATCAATCAATCGCTAAAAATATCAAATAGAAAAAGTTTTAAATCCCCCTGTTGCATGAAAAGCCATAAAACAATAAAGAAAGAATTTATTTGTTCAAACTCAAGAAAAATGGCAACAGCTAACTTCTTATCAATGAGATCTTTCACGCGAATTAATTTCTGCAGCCGATAATTTAATTCGTATTTATCCAATGGATTGTGACTTAAATTGGAATAAAAAAGGAACTATCGATCGGATTTTTTTCGAACTGGTCTATAAACATTCCCAGTACCAAAAATAACAAACGGTGAAAGTTTCAGCCAAATCTGCCGGGTAGTTTTTGAGTTCATGGATGACACACAGACAAACATTCATTTTTATATATATAGATTGAGAATCTACAACATAATAGCACTTTTTCATTCTCAAACTTAACAGTCATGAAAACATGAGAGTAATATTAATTATTCATCATGGCTGCCAATGCTCTCAATACATCTGGGAAACTCAAGATGCTTTCTGTCAAATTCACTAATCAAGAAATCTCCCAAATTTTTCTTAAAAGAAGGGAAATTTCTTGAATCTTATTTCTTTAATATTGTTACGAACTTTCAGAAAAAATACTTAAAATAAAACTATCTATCATGAACTTTTTTTATGAGAAAATTTGTATTGATTCAAAATTAGAAATACCTCTATGCAGGTAAATGAAAATTAGTTTAATATTTGGTGACAATCAGAACTATATAATCATTTTTGATAACTCTGTATATATGTGGTACATATATATCAGGGGTGATTTAATGCTGCAATGCCATTCCGGTACCGCTTTTCTGGAAAAATAAACTCCCCTTTGGAAGAAATTTGGTAACGACTCAGATTTCAATTATTGCTTATAGTCATTCCGGTCCTGGAAAATTCACGAATTCACCCGATACATATGTATGTATTTACTTAATATATTTATTTGCTCATTCCTTACTCTTATCTTCAGTGACAAATAAAGTGCCCCCACCCCCTTCCACATCTCAGTCAGCAACTGCAGTTCATACCTCTGAATAACTAGCTCATCACGCATGGCTCCTTCTCTCTTGTTAGTAGCCTCGCATACCACTGCTGGAAACTCCCACAATTTATTTTCTAGACTCCCCAATTTATATGCCTTCTCTTGAACTCTCTAATAAAGTAAATATCTGCTGAATTTTCATCAAAACTAAACTTCTTATAAAAAAAAACTTTTTTCCATGTTAGAATTTTGGAAAAAAATTCCTACACTGCATTAAAACAATTATGAGCACAAAAACAAAACCTTTCCATACATGCATGTGAACAAAAAAAATCCGATCCTTTTTGAAACAATTTTTGTTTGCTTCATTTTTCCTTTTGTTAACATTATATTTCCCTCAAAAATGTGGTAAAACATTCCAAATCTTTTTCTGAACATCCTAAATTTTTATCTGCTACAACGAATGTTTATTATTCCTAAGAGAAAATAAACGTATGCCTCTTAAAAATAATAATCTCAGTTTCCAAACCTTTGCTCTTGATGGATTTTCAAACAATGAATTTTGACTTCTATTGAGGTTTAATTTATGAAATCCCTATGTAAATTTGGAAAAAAATTCCTACACTGCATTAAAACAATTATGAGCACAAAAACAAAACCTTTCCATACATGCATGTGAACAAAAAAAATCCGATCCTTTTTGAAACAATTTTTGTTTGCTTCATTTTTCCTTTTGTTAACATTATATTTCCCTCAAAAATGTGGTAAAACATTCCAAATCTTTCTCTGAACATCCTAAATTTTTATCTGCTACAACGAATGTTTATTATTCCTAAGAGAAAAGAAACGTATGCCTCTTAAAAATAATAATCTCAGTTTCCAAACCTTTGCTCTTGATGGATTTTCAAACAATGAATTTTGACTTCTATTGAGGTTTAATTTATGAAATCCCTATGTAAATTTTAGAAATCCAGTTTGCACTCAAACTTTTGATGCGTAATTTATTCATGCTAAGTTTCCTAACTTTCAATGTCAGCTATGGCAGGCTACTTCACTTAAAATCTCCATAAGCATGGCTAGGGCAAAAAATCCCTACACAAACCAGTTTTTGCCATAAAAAACCTACTTATATATAAGTTTCCTTAATTTTCCATTTTAAATTGTTGGCAGCTTTGAGATATGCAATATTGCATTTAATACAGAAACTATGTATATATGTATTACAGAAAAACCTGTAAAGTTGACCACCCTTGTATGTTGACCGCTTTTGTCAGGAACAGAATTAATCCTATCTCATATAATGAAGGAAAAACTCTAACTTGACCACCCCTCTATCTTGACCACTAATGTATGCTAAATTTGGTTTGGAGTATTGTAAAAAACCCTTTGTAAGTAGACCACTTAGTTTATTTTTTTAAACTTTCTTCAGCAAATTATTTTATTATTTATTTATTTATTATTATCTTTCTTTCCTTTTTTCTTTTTTTTATAGCTTTCCCAAAAATGTTTTTAATGCTTTGATGACAGACTAGCATTTTACAAACTAAACAGCATGATAAAGCTTATGCTGCTCTTTATTCTCCAAACTTGTTTTTCATTTGTTGTTCTATTTGAGATAGCTTTTTGTACTCTGTTCAGTGAAAATAGGTGTCAGTAGAAAAGTTCAAAGTCTTTTCTCTCAGTTGCAATATGTTGTGGCAACACAGGAACTGAGCTAAAAAGAACAGGCCCGGATCTATACATTTTAAGCCCCCCTGCAACAAAATATGTCGAGCCCCTCCCTAGTGGCCAGCAGTATCTATTTGTAAAGTGAATAAGTCTTAGTGCTTTTTTTTTTTTCAATTTTTTCTTCAATTTCTAGGGCCGTTAGCCCCTTTAAGGATGCGGTCCCCTAGCACTGCGGGTGCGCAGAGCTGGTCCTGCTAATGAGTACAGTTACATGTTTCTGATGCACGGAATAAAGAGATATGACATTTTAATTTTTCCTTTATTAACTAGGAGAGTCGCGCTTATTGCTCTTTGTGCTATAAGTTGTACAAAAACGGCTTGAAAAAGAAAGTTAGCTGAACTTGAGATTAATAAAAAATATGAAATATTACATTAAAATTAATTGAAAATGGAGAAAGCCAGAGAAAATTAGCCGTCACATATGGAATTTCTAAAACTAGTGTCTAATATAGTTAAAAACAAGGAAAAAATAACAAAATTATTTGAATAGTATTTTTAATTATTGTTTCACTTTCAATAATGCTAAACAATGAAAGTGAGTTGAACAGAAAGAATAAGGGTGAATTACTCAAAAAATGAATACATGGTGCAAGAAATGACAAAAAATAAAACAAATCATTACCGCCCTTTATAAGTTGACCACCTTTCTAAGTTGACCAACAAAGTACTGCACCGCGAATGGTCAACTTACACAGGTTTCACTGTATTATCGCTGTGATGTAGCAGAAGAAAACATCAAGGCATTTCAGCTTTATTTCTAAATGAAAAAAAAAATGTTTTTCCAGACCTGAAAATGTTTTGTGTTCATGCACATTAACATTTCTAATTTGTGGTTTTGAACTGAATAAGGAATAAATTTCTAGTTTTACTTGTGATTTGAAACTGTAAGAAAGTTTCTGATTAATGTATTCCTTTTATAATTATCACTTTTCTTCCTCCATTAAAAAATATTCCAGTAACATTAGTTTCTAGTTTTAAAAATTAAAAATTACAATTTTTAAGAAATGTATTTATGTTGACTCATTTACATTTGAAATAGTTCTTCTGTGAGAAATGAATGAAAATTTTGACCATTATCAATATTATAAGTCTATAAACTTCCTTTTTCTCTTTGAAGCCTGGTTGCATAAGTCCTTGATACTAAACCAAATGAATCCATATACCTGTCCATACACATAGAAAGGCATTTCTAAACAAAGGGGAGAAAAACAAACCAAATTAAGTAATTACAATCAAACATGGAACTAATTTGAGTAATAGTAGTTTTTTGAAATTTCTAAACCTTTTTAAATAAGAAATATAACACTACAGAAGTTAAGTTAGTTATTTATATTCTGCAGAGAAAATTTTAGAAAATTGACATTTTTTATTATTAAATAGTGCACTATTTTGTTTTCAGCCACATTTATGCTTAGGGTTAAATTTACGTTTCAATGCCATAATTATTATGTATTTTCTATTACTTTTCTAGAAATGAAAACTTTTTATTACTTTAAAATAAGAAACATGAAATTCTCAATCTTTTTAATACTGATACCTAAATTAACAAATAAAATAGAAACCTGAAAACTTTTAAACTTTAGGGTGTAACCAGGGGTGAATAGGTTTTTACCATCCATAAAAACTAAATAGTGATTGCAATGGTTAAACCCCATGAATGTTGATAAATACACACATAATGTAATTTAACTCATCTTTCAAAGACGATTAGGAACTAAATTATACAAAAAAGAAAATATTAAGAACATTAAAGATTAGACTTCTATCACTTACAAAAAAGAAACATTTATAGACATACCAATCTAAAATGTCAGTTTTTTTTTTTTTTTTACTTTGGATTATTTTAACATCATGAAGCATTATACTGATATTGGTACTGATTCTAAACCTAATCTCTTCCTAATTTTGCTATGTATGATTTAAAAATATGAAAAAACCATGCTGAAAAATGCAAGACATCCTTGACGATCTTTTTTTTTAGGTAAAGAATGTTCACCTCCAGGTCACTTTTACCAAAATATTTCTAAGCAAAGCTCATGGTAGGCCAAAAATTATTTGGGGGACACACCAGGGTTCGTACTTAATTTCAGAAATAAAATGAAGAAGTTTTGAAAGAGTAAAATGAGATTTTGAAGGAGTACTAATGGGCTGTCTTTAAATGATCTTGCACTTTTTTTTCAGCATGTTTGACTTCGACCCCCTTTCGCCTTCGCCTTTGTCACGAAGTGCCACACTTCATCTTTCTCTTCCTCTTGTCACATGTAATATTTTTTATAAACATTTTGTTATAGTAACTGTCTGATGTCACTTTTTGTCACCCACTCTCTTCGCCTTGTCACAATTTAGTAAACCTGTCTCCCCCTCACGACATGACATCACTTGTGGGCGACCCATTTTACAATATCATAACTGCGATTTGCTAAACAATTGGACTTTTTTAATAGAATTACTTAATATAATATAGTACATCTGCTTATGTATTTTTAAATATTTAAATAATAATTAGACAAACTGACTTTTGTTGCTGAGAGTGTGGTGGAGAGAAAAGCAATAATCATAAAACTTGAAAAAAATAACCAAGCACCACTTAAGCATGTTTTACTTCACTTATGAAATGTCTTAGCCATCTAATAATATTCTCACCTTCAATTTTTACAACTTCTATGACCAATTTGTTAATCACATCTTGATGGAAAAAAAATAAATGTACAAAATTACTACATTAAAATCGCTCTTATACCTTCGCCTTTGTGATGAAAATAAGTTGTCGATCGAAGTATTTTAAGTTACTGTCATAGAGGAAGATTATGTAGTGTTAAACAAAAAAAGAAGGAGTTTTGAAGGAGTTAAAACCAAAATGAAGGAGTTTGAAGGGTCCTTCGAAAAAATTTCCTAAATGAAGGAGTATTGGAGGAGTTTTGAAGGAATGTACGAACCCTGCACACCTCTTTCTAGGGTATCAATATCATGATTGACAAATATTCATTAATTGAAAAAAGGTCAGTTTAGATTACTTATGCCTGCTCAAACTCAACAAGCAGGCTTTATTTTTTTTATTTCAAAAGTGAATTGAAACAAATTTACATCACTTCTATAATAATAAACAAAATATTTCTGTGGACATTGTTGAAAAAAAAGCTAGGTGCCAATGACACCTAATTTCAAACCCTGAGGAAACAATCTGAATAAATAGATAATTTAAGCACTTTCACATTAGTTCGCTAAATTTCATGAAAGCCTCAACAAAACCAAGCACAGTCAAATAACCAAATGGCTTTTGTTTTGTTGACAAATGTAAATCTCTAAGGCTACTTCTTTTATTGGTATTTCTATCTCCATAACTGTTAAAAGAAAAGCTATAGATTCCTTTCATCTTCATTTGTCCTGCCCCAGATAAACTTTGAATGCAAAGCCAAGATTTCAAATGTTCACCATGGGGTAACCATTGGATCCAGGCTATCATATCTGACAGCCCCCCGATCACATATGATAGCCATGGCAGTCAAAGTGTTAAACAACTACCCCACCTTTTTTTTTCTTTTAGTTACATAGAGTTTTTGCTCTGAACCTTAAAATTAAGAGCAATGAAAATTCTTACTTGCTCGGAATTATCCAAAGATGACCCTGGCTTTGTGATACACTTCTTAAAACATTTCTCTGTGATTTTCTACATGAAACATAAATAAAAGTAAAGATCTTGCAATTTATTAAAACTTTACTGTGTTCAAATACATATTCAAACATACAAAACATTAATATTGTAACAACTACAGAGAGACAAAAAATTTACATATTTATAGTATTGAGATCTTTTCTTAAGTTCAATTTTCAAAAAAAGATCAACCTTGTGATTAATTCAAAATGAATAGTTTTGAGGAAACAAGCTATAATTTTAAACCTAAAAAGTGAAATTTAAGTTACAGTTGTCTCGAAAGTTCGAGGTTCCACTTAATCTGAGGTGCTTCATTTATATTTTATGTTGTAATATTAGTAACTCAAAATTTGATTTCCATTTCAATCTGAAAACAGAAATCTTTTGCTGCTGTGAAACTTATTGAATACGAAAAAAAATACATTGAGAGGTCAGTTATGTTTTGGTTGCCTTGCACACATAAATGTGTATGGATGTCAAGAAAAAAAAATAAGCATACTTCCAACCTCCGAAGGAATAAAAACAGGGATTCCACTAGAGGTATATAGATGATTCACCAGCGATATATCTTTACAACAGAATTATTATATTATGCTTTTAAATAATATGAATACTAAACTTAAAGTGAAATGGGGATTTTTGACACATGTAAGCAAATTGGTAGCAGCAAGAAAAATATAGTGCAAAGGCAAAGGAAAAACCAAATAATAAGGAGTGAATTTGCTTAAAGTTTCATACATTTCCCACGTCTCTAACAAAAAAGTATAGCTACAAAAATTTAATTACTAAAATACCCCCCCCCCCCAAAAAAAAATCAATATATAGTGAAAAATGAAATATAAAATACAGTCGGACCTCCATATA
Source organism: Uloborus diversus (assembly GCF_026930045.1). NCBI lineage: Eukaryota > Metazoa > Arthropoda > Arachnida > Araneae > Uloboridae > Uloborus > Uloborus diversus. Next base: position 117,354,287 of record NC_072735.1, read on the forward strand.
TCGAAGTAGCAAATTGCCGGAAAAAAATTCGATATATAGAAATTTCGATACATAGAAACAATCTTATTTTATCATAAAAATATCCTAAAACATTAAAATTAAAACTAATTTTCGTGCATGAAACCCAACTGCTAATTTAAACGAGCATCGAATTAAATGAAAGTTAATAATTAAAATATTAACAGAAATTACATTTTTGCTCCTTCATACACCTTCATTCTTCGGAAATTCAACTTGAACCGCCACAATAGGGGATTTTCGTTTTAACAATGTAATCGAGAGAAAAGTAAAAAATCAATCTACTTAACTTGAATGATTTTTACTGAAGCTAAAATACTAGGAATGATAATCAACAGACAAAAGGGATAACTTGAAACTGATTTTAGTGTTACTGGTTGCAACTAAGATTTGAAATAAACTTGAGGGAATGTAAAAACTCCAGAACGGAATAACGACCCTATCTACACACCCCTGAACCCCATATTCCTTATGAGTTTCGTAGCAACCTCTAGTGATTATAGTTTTCTCCGCTAATCTTCATTTTTCATAAGACAAACAGTCTAAAGTATAAAAAAACCTACGAATGTCTCGAAAAAAATTTCGATATGTAGAGACTTTTTCGATATATAGAAACAATTTTTCTATGTAATGAACATAGAAATTTGCTGGGATTTCGATATATAGAAAATTTCGATATGTGGAAGTTCGATATATGGAGGTTCGACTGTAAGTAGGTATAGGGTAGTACATGTTAAAACAACTTCAAACTTTCAAAATAATTGAAATATTTTCAAGATGCAAAAGGACTGAAATCTGCTGTAATTTTCAGCAAAGCACGTGCTTCGTTGAACATGCAATGTGGAAAGCTTCCGAAAAATTAATATTTACTAAATCAGGTATTAATTGGTCAAATTCTTATTCTCTGACATTAGTATACTAGAACAGGTCGCCATCTAGTGAGAAGAAAGTGAAACTTTTTGATGATTGAATGCAAAAACGGGAGAAAATGGTAAAAAACGGGAAATCGGGAGATGGAAACAAAAAACGGGAGTCTCCCATTAAAAACAGTAGAGTTGGCAAGTCTGAATATGTTAACATTCGTTTGGAAGTAATTAAAAGGAAATTTACGTTGCTGTTTGAGCGATAAATCCTGAAGACAATTATTCTTTTCTTTATACAAGGAAGTAAAATAGCTCCTCTTAATGTCCTCCGAGTAATGTAAATTTTAAATCTGGAAGAATTTTCTGGCTAATACAAGTTTTCAGTAATCCGAGGTGAGTTGAGCTCTAGTGGCTGGAAGAGAACCCCGCAGCGAAAAGGGGCGTCATAAGGGAGGTCGCAGCATCGGATTCCCAATCCAGATCCTACCCAAAAAATTCTATTGGTTGTCTTTTTCCGGGCTCCGGTATTGTCTGGATTTTTTTTCTTGCTATTTTCTTTCAGGAATTTTCCCTTTTGTTCATGGCAGGTGGCCTAGGGAGGGCGATCAGTGGCGTACTGAAGGGGGGGGGGGGCGTGGGGGCGGTCCGCCCCAGGCCCCACTTTGACATAGGCGCCTAAATTTCAATTTTTGGTTTTTACCAATATTGTCGAATATCTTGGTTTGAATGCTTAAACAAGTTGGCTTAATAAATCATAATTTTTTTAAAGAACAAATATTTGTTCACAGTGTCGGGATCAATGGAGGGTTTATGATACACAGGCCCCGCTGTAACATAGGCCCCAAAATTTTGATTCGTTTTCTTTTTCGCAAGACCCGCCTTATGTCATGATTTAGATAAATAAAAAGCTATCTTTTTATGTAGAATGAATATTTTCTCAGTGCCTCTTGCCTAAACAAAGAGAGGGCAAATTATGTCCCACAGGCCCTGCTTTGACATAGGCCCCGAAATTGTATCTTATTTTTTTCCAATAGACCTGTCATATACATCATGATTAGAAATATTAATCAGTTACCTATATATGCGAGTATATATCATAAATTTTATTAAATATGACTTTTTTCTCACAGTGACAAAGTGTTCCTAGTGTGCAAAGGCACATGAGCGCTTGGGCCACGAATTTAATGGGGGCCCCAAATTTTTAAATTAACCAAACCTATAAAAATAGTTTGCTTTTATTTTGTTAAGTGCTTTCAGCAAAGTTTTGTGCATATTTTTCAAACAATTTATAAAAAAAAAATGAATGCATAACAGATGCACGTTTATAATTTTTGATCATTACAGTATACAGCTAAAATATCTGTTTTATGTTTTGTTTTGTGTATTAAGACTACAATGGTCTAGTCTTAATTCATACACTATTTTTGAAACCAAATTCAAACATACAACCAAGAAAATCCATTCCTAAATGAGCAGTTGTCTATCCTTTGTGGCGTTGGAAGAATCAGCCAGATAAATTTTTCTTTTTACCAGCTGCACTTCTGTGGTTTTAAGTTTTGTCTTCTGCCTAAAGCTATAACTTCTAAGAGCAAATCGGACGGACCCCTTCTGACTCAAGCAAAGGGGACTTCCTTTTTGCTATGCCCCTTTCAACAGCATAAAACTGTTTAATTGGTCAATCCTTCGTGACTTTTGACCTTGACTGCATAATACCTCCTCCCATCCATTCTATACTCGATTGCAAGCTTATTATTTGACTATGGAGAAATGAGCTGTGGCCAAGCGGAAGAAATAGTTCCTAGCGCTTTGCCCGATAATCGGGGGAAATTAGTCTTCGCTTTAGAAATTGGTTCTATATTTTGAATGCTCTCATTTCTACATATGCATAAAAGGTCAGTAAAATGTAGTTACTAATATTTTTAAAAAATATTTCAATTTATGAGTACTAATTGAATTTTGTAATGAAGAATTGCAACTTCTATACAACTAGATTAGAATTAGCTGCTTTAATATGTTTTATATGTTTTTAAATATATACTTGGATGTTCAGATGCAATAAATTTTTAAGATACAATATAATTTTAAGACTTTTTTCTGTTTTTGATATTTTCTGACAAAGCACAATTTTATTAAAAAATATAGTATTTATTTAATTTCACTTAAAACCATGTGTTTTACTGTGGTATTTACAATAGTATCCGAAATCAAACCAACATTACCTGAAATATGTAAAATGTACCACTTAAAGTAATTACTGTAATATATGGTACGTACACATAGTTTGAGAAACTTCAGTTTCAATACCAGATAGGCCCCATTTCGAGTAGCGCCCCAGGCCCCCATCCGTCTTGGTACGCCACTGAGGGCGATATAATACTTTTTGCACCAAGCCAAGGTTTGTTTTTTGCACCGGGAAGTTGGGCTATCGGCCCTCTTCCTCAGGGCTTGTTTACTGAATAGGCCAACTAGACTGTGACCTAGAGCCCATGCTATTTGGGGGCCCCTAATGGCAAAAATTGTTTTAGGAAATAGCAAAAATTGTAATGTTTGACTGCACGAGCACCCCGAAAAAGTGCCTAGCGCCCCTGATATCTTAATCGGAAGCCCTAGGTCAGTGGGTTATGGGGTTTTAGGGGGCCCCAGTACTAACAGAAGCTTTTTGAACTAAGTTTGATTTTCAAAAAAAATTAACAAAATTGAATAAAAACAAAATTTTCGGGCCCCTTTAGACTGCGGGCCCCACCGCGTTGCGGGGTCTTGCAGTATGTAGCTACGCCACAGTTCATAGGGAAGAGGGGTGCATTCTTGATACTGGTTTTCTGTATCCACCCCTGCATCCAACCATCATGTAAGTCCCTTCAATTTTCGAGAAAGTCACTTTTTTGATAAGGAAAGTATGTGTACGAAAGTTTAGCCACAAGAGGCTTTTATAGCTCTCACTCAACCAGTCAGTCCAAGTTTGCCGGGCTTTTTGTAAATTTTATGGTTGAGTACTTATTACAAAATTAAATTAATTTCCAAACAGGATAATTACAGTTTGTAAAAATATTTAGCAAGATTTAACTTGGGAATGCCCAATTATACTTGAATAAATAAAAAAAACCAACATAAATGAAACAAATTCTTAAGAAAATACAGCATATAACTATTTTGCAGGGACAAGGGAGCCTTTTCATCAGTGCTAAAAATTTAGCACTCACACAACCAGAAAGTAGTGAGAGAACCGAGTTTTTTTTTTTTTTTTTTTGCACTAATGAAAAGGCTCTATTGCAGCCTTGAAATAATTATATGTTGTATTTTCTTGAGATTTTGTGCTTTATATACACTGGTTTTTCAATTTAATCATATTGTGGCACAAAGCTTGTTTAATAATTTTTCATTCAACTTGACTTAGTTCATTTTTGCAAAAAGAACCCATTAAGATTATTTCTATGATGAGGCGACGATCCAAAAGCTAAATAAAACTAGACATTAAATTGCGAATATCACAAATTTGCCACAGCAACTGTGCTGGAGCATGGACTTCACCTTGCTTAAATAAATTACCAACATTTTATCTGTCAACAAATCTCTGCAAAAGACGGATACTCACACCCATATTTCATATTTTTAAAACGCACAATGTGCTATGTTTATGTTAAATGCATTAACTTAGAAAATAAGCAAACCAATAAATATTAAGTATCATTTTTCTCTTTCAAATATAAAGCTCATCAGTTTGATGTGAAAACATATTTTTATACATTTCTAAATATATATTCATATTCATACCCGTCGTCTCATACATGCAATTGCTATGAAAATATTCTAATCGCATTCATTAATTTGTTGCTCTGCTGAAATATAAACAAACAACACGGAATCTTAAACAGAAAGCCCAATCAATGAGCTAAGTCCATGCACAAGCACAATTGCAGTGGCAAATTTGTGATATCCGCGATTTTTTTGCCCCAGAATAGTGCAGATCTTGAAAAGTCTTTTTTTTTTCTTTTACAACATTGCATTATAGTTTTTGATAGGTTAAACAGCAAAACAAATATATATTGTATTCCCGACTTTTTAAAACTAAAGAACTAATTTTGCTTTAAAGTGGGGGTTGTGACGCACAAGGGAATAACATTAAGCATGTAAAAAATTATTTAAATGCATAATAATAATGGAGTTTATTTTAGCCGATTTTAAAAACATCAAAACATGGTATTGAAGCATGCTAGCATTAGTTTCATTTTTATAGAAGTTAATTTCATTTTTGGAGCAAGAAAAAGAATTTCACAGTCAAGAGAAACTGACCGTAATATTTATTTTTACTTTTCAAATTGGAAAGAAATAAAAACTTTTTTTAATCCAGCAAAAATTAAATACATAAATATCCTCAAGTTACTTGAATTAATTCTTGAGCAAGCATAACAGCAACTTGCTGTTTAACTTGGTCCATTAGTTCTTCTTTTTGAACTCCAGAAAGTTTGTTACCCGTTAAAGAATCCATTTTTACAGTATTATTAATAGTTTTAAATATTTCAACCTTTAATGAAACCGTCCTTAGAGAATAAAGATCGTTCAATGCAGAAATAATTTGGGGAAAAAGTAAGGTAACCTGTAGTTTTGGAGCTGCCTTTCTCAGCATTGGTGAGTCGCCAACCAGTGCATTTGGCATCTTTTCTTCAATCTGCAGTAGAAATGCTACCCGATAATGTTACCAATATAGCAACTGGATTCCTCTTCTGTAGACCAATCCAACTATGGGGATCTGTAGATTAGCCCTGCAGTTAATGTCCCGAGTTCTGTTATCGGCACAGTTATTGCGGCAGCGATAGAACAAAAGAAACGGAAATAGAAAACTAGAAATTTCAATGTAAATTACAAAAGTATTGCCCCGATGAAATCATTTACATTGTTCAACATCTTAAATTTTTTGCTGAAATAGACTAATGAATTTTCATCTGCATTTAGGGTGCGTTCGACGAACCTCACCGGTTAACCGGTAAGCAACCAGTTACTTACCACAGCGTTCTATGATCAACCGGTTACCTCACTGGTTACCATTCTAAGCAGTTGATTGGTTGATTGGAGCACGTGATCATTAGTTGTCACGTGATTAACTAACCGGTCGCTCTCGGTCGTGCTCATCGAACGCAACCTTAAATTTATTTCACATTTAGTTTTTCAATTTCCACCCCCAGAAGAATTTCTGCCGGGGTGCCCCAGGGCTCCATATTGGGCCCCACACTCTATTCACTTTTCACGAGCGACATACCACACACCGACAACACCCAGTTAGCCATTTATGCAGATGACACCTGCATACTCGCCGCTGGTGCGACTAAAGAAATTGCCTCTGCTTCATTACAATATCACCTCAATATACTAGATGTCTGGCTACGTACCTGGAAAGTCGAAGTTAATGCTTCTAAAAGCACTGCTGTCCCCTTTTTCACTGACAACCCTGCACTCCAATTATATCTTGACACCAAACCCATTAATTGGGCTGGTACTGCCCCCTACTTGGGCCTAATTCTCGATCGTAACCTAACTTGGAGACCACACATTGAAAATGTTAGATCAAAATTCCTTATATCCAAAGCCTCCCTATTCCCCCTTATTCATCGGCGTAGCGTATTATCTACGGATAATAAGCTACTCCTCTACAAAATGTGCCTTAGGCCCATTATTACTTACGGAGCTCCCATCTGGGCTACCTCTGCAGTTTCAAACTTTACACGGGTTGAAAATCTTCAGCGCACTATGGTTCGTGATGCTACTAATCCTGAATGGTATATTCGTACGGATAAACTTATTCAGGAAATTGGCATTCCTACTCTCCATGATTTTTCCAAATCACTGGCCAGGAGATTCTTTGCAAGAATTCCCCTTGTCCAAAATACCCTGCTCGACAGCCTTCCGGTCTATGATCCGGCTGATCCAGCAAATCGACGCAGGCCCCGGGCCTTGCTCTGCAACTAACTGCACGGAACTCCTTGCGGTTTACCGTTAAGGTTTTCCGGTTGGCATTAGGGACTTTTTCCTGGCTAAGACCCCCCTTTCATTCTTTTATCATATTTAATCAAGTTATCTTATAAAGCCCTCTGGGCTATTTAATTCTTTTTATTTTTATCATTATAAAATATGCTTGGCTTGCCATGCGGGAAAAAAAAAAAAAAAAAAAAAACTCTGTTTTTCGTAATTTATCTCTTTTTATTCTATATATGTAACCCTCTCAAGATGTTTTTAAATTTTTTCAAATTTAAAACGTACCCAGTACTCGTCTCATTTAGTTTATATTGATGGCAATGCAAATTTTGTGCTATGATTTGAAAATGTAAACAATTTGCTTTTTGCATTGAAACTCTGAAGTTTTTTTTTTTAGTATGACAGAGTCTTTGCATTTTTAAAATGTCATATAACAAGAATTTTTCATTTGTTTTTATATACGGAATCTAATAAATATTTTCTTGAAAGCAAAAAAAGGACAAGAAATACTACGCGTTTTTTATCGTTTGATATTCAAAGTCCTATATGAAATTTTAGTTAATAATTGAACTTTAACTCAAATACACTAATTTCAAACTATACATTTTTAAAAGTAGGAATGTTATACAAGTAAAGTAACGTTCATGGTATCATGTTACTTTCTGCACAATATAGTTAAGATTATACTTCAAAATGGTAAGTTGATTTTAGAATCGGATTATCTCGTAGTTCTTCTTTTTAATAGTTTGTATTTAGAGCCAGAATTCTATAATTCAGGCAAAGTGTGGCAGTGTTAGTTTTTTTTTTTTTTCTTCCTTTTTTTATGTGTGAAAGTAGGTACAGTATGTACTCACGTATAAGTAGATCTTGCGTATAAGACGACCCCCCTACTTTTAGGACAAAAATAGGGAAAAAATCGAAAACCCGCGTATAAGTCGAGTCCCAACTTTTAGAAATAAATGAGAGTGTTTTGCCGCTAATTTTTAATTTAAACCTTATAAAAAGGAGAAAAATAAAATGCAATAAACATTTTTATGTTAAAAAAGCCCGATTTTTATTCTTTTGCACCAAAAGGGTTCACTTTTAGTCAGGGTGCCATTTCGAAAAGCGTGTTCCGAGGTATGAATAAAATGTTTTGACTGTTTTTGATAGCTTATGTTATGTACATTTCAGATCCGATTGATGCCACTTTGCCAGAGTTGAGCATTTTGAGTAATTTAAGATGGCGCCCAGATCATTGAAAATTTTGTTATGAAGCAACATTAACTTTTAATATATTATTATACGGTCAAACCCGCTATAGTGGACCGCAGGGGCGGCATTTCATCATTTCGTTTGGGGGGTCGAGTTTCTTAAATATGTATTACCAGTGCGGTCCCAAACACACATTAGTTAACAGGAAGTGGTCATAAAGTCGGTTTTGGTTTAATATGAATAAAAATTAGTGTTTAGAAACAATTAAAATTTCGATTCACTTTCTAGTAAGTTATCATACAAAACATCTTGATACTAAAGTTTTTATACCTTTTGGAAAAGTTTTAATGCATGATTTGTGGAATTTGGGAGAGCAGGAATCGTGTTACTAATCTATCAGTGCCCAGTGTCGTGCTGTTTTGCCAGTACAGCTAAATAGAAAATATGGTGAAAAAGCTCATGCCCTTTAGCATGTATGACTTCGTTTGAATTTTTTGCCCATTGTGCTTCGAAAATAATTCTCTGACCTCATGAGAAATAAAAAAATCTTTATCTACTAGCTGAGCTGATTGGAATTGTTAAAAGAATAATTGAAGTAACAAAGGGATGAATGAAAACAATTTTTATATCCCTCTCTTCAAAATCACCCAGGCAACTTCAAAAACTGTTCCAGACTGATGAGTCCATAACAAGGACAAAACTGCAGTCTCTGGATGTGATAACTGGTCTTGTCGGTATATTGCTTGTAATTTTTCTTATTTCTTGTTAAAATTTTTACTCATAATTCAAACATTTTATTTTTCGTTTTCAAAATCCAATTCATCTAGAGCCAATGATGATATAGAGCCAACCATACAGAAAAATAATTATCATCAAATCTTGTTTTAATTTCACTCGAAACTAAATCTATTATTTCATGCAAAATATTAAAAAATCAATGTTTGACTTCACATCCTCATGTGAATTTTTTTCGCTCCTGTTAAAAATTGGTTTGTAGGAAAAAATTTTTTGAAAAGTTTCACACGCTTGATTGAAATATACATCTATGTAAAATCTATTTTCAAATTCAATTGTAGACTGAACTGTGGTAATATGGTGCACAGATCAATTGCAGATTGAACTGTGGCTTGAATAGACCGAAAATTTAGGGTTGCGGACTGAAGATGTTTTGATAGTAAAGCATTTTTCAAAAACTTTCCTCAATACAAATTGAGAAAAAGTCAAACGCAGTCACACATACTAAAGGGCATGAGCTTTTTCACCATTGAAAGAATCGTTTTGCAAGAATTCTTTCAGTCGTCAAATCACTGCTTTGAAGTTATCAAAAAATGTTTTTATGGTTTCAACTCTTGAAGACCATTTTGTGTCACTCCGAGATTGCATAATTATAGAGCCCCATAAAAGGTATTTGTTGATATGTTTTTTTTTAATTCAATAATTACATGCATTTTTAAGAAGTTTCTATGAAAGCATATAATGCATTGAGCAGCTGAAATGTGTTTCTAGTAGAAGAAAGCAATGAACACTCATTAAATAAGTATACACTGAAAAAATGAGCGTTAAAAGGTAAATGTAAAATATCAAGGAATTTTCTTGTGAAAACCTTGTAGCCACACCTCTTTGCACGAGCCTCTCATATTGGACATACCATCGTTACACTGGGCATACAAGTATGAAATATTTAGCCTATATGAGGAAATGTCTTCTTTAGTTAAAATTAACCATGGTTCTCTATCAGCTTTCTACGTTCTGAAAAGATCGGAAAATGCTTCATGAATTTATTTACTTCATGAAGTCATCATCCAATTAACAAAAAGCACTTTTTCTAGTCTGAGAATGTGTCGAGTTTCGTCAAGTAATTACTAAGAACCAGGGAGATTTTTTTAAATGAACATTGATTTCCGACTTACAAAAATGGAGTTCACCCATTTTCTATCATTCTATTCAAAAACTTTGGGGGTGCGAACGCCCCCTCTTGACCCTCCTATTTGCCGCCCCTGGCGGACGTCTACGTACCCAGGGTTGTCCTAAAAAATGATTTCGATTGGGTGAGTATTCTTCGACCCCCCCCCCTCCGCCAAACACTTTTTTATAGAGTAAGATGAACTTTTAAAGGCCTTCTTTTAAAACCCCGAAAATCGCATTAATAAGCTGTTTAGGGCTTGTAATCGTGTGATAGAAAAGTACCGAACGTTATCATAACTTAATTTTTAAACATAGTTGAACAAGTAATCTTAAATGTATGTGTATCTTACGAAAGCAAATCTAATGTTTGAGCATTTTAAAATTATTTTTGATGAAAAAAATAATAATGATACTAATATTTTAGAAACTAAATTACAATGCATCAAAAATTTAGTTTACGGCCTCTTCTCATATTTTAGTGCCCGGGGGCATGGCCCCGCTTGCCCATCCCTTCCGACGCACATGAGTATTTGGCCAGTAAAACCCGACAAAAACCAAAATGAAAAAGTTTGACGAAAATTGTTTTAAACCTACTTTACTTCAAGTCAGATAACTGTTCTATCAAAGGACAGCAGTAAAAATCTCACCTGTTGCATTTCCGTTGATATACGCTAGTCGGAACTTAGACATTGTTGTATCCTCTCGCTTTTGCTTTCAACGCTTTTCATGCTAAGTTTCCATTTTATTGTTACTGTATTTGAATGCGATGAAATTTAGTAAAACTTTTGAATATGGAAAAGGGAGGTATGTAGCTCCATCTAAAATCCTGCTTCGTTTAATTATTTTTCCATTTGTCATATTTTTACTCTGTGGAATTAAGTCAAAATTGGGTGTTTATTTTTCACTAAAATTTTTGGAAATTAAACTTTTTGTTTACTTTCCGGGCCGAGTCGGGCTCTACTTTTGTTATGGGCATAAAATATAGACTGTCTGCTATGATATTCTGTAAAAATATCTTCCGCCTATTTCCGCCATTTTGTTTTTAAGGAATTTAAAGTTAATGAGTAAAAATGGCTTAACTATTTCAAGTATAGAGATTTTTCTTATTTCTTTATAAATCCTTCTGAAACTGTCAAGTCTTTTACCAGAATATGATATATGATATCATGAAAGAATTCAAAGCCATGTTACTGGATAAAAAGTGTACATTGTCGGAAGGAAAACTTCGAGAATTAGGGAAATAGACAGATCATATTGAGTCGCATTTTGAAGTATTTTTAAACAGAGTTCAATTGTAAAGAGGCATCTGAATGCTATATGGATGATCGTTTCTTGAAAAATAAAGAAAAATAGCTAAGATATTTTATTACTGGTAGACAAAATCTGCGCAATTAGCAGAAACCATCAAAGTCCTTTCAAGAACTAAATTGTAAAACTAAAGAACTACAAAATCAGGTACCTGTTGAAGAGATAGATGACAAGTGTAGTTGGTATAAGCCAGTGCACTATAAAAAGAGTGATAAATTCAAAATCATAAAATAATTAAATTATTTACCAACTGGATCAACCAAACTTCGAAAGAAACTATTCCTCTTTAATAATCTAACTGTTGTTATGAAACATACACTTTAAGAGGCTCTCGCAATCTTTGCAGACAGAGACTTCCCTGGAAGGTAGTGGGAAGAAATTAAAATGATAACAAAAGAAATTACCCATACACTGTAAAAACGATTCAGAAACGTTCCTTGAAAATAATGGGCAGCTGATGTGCCCAATTTCTGCCAGTAACATAACTTGCAAAAACCAGGATCGTTTTCCGCTAAAAATCAGTAACCTTAATGAAAGTATCCTTGAATCTTTCCGAAGAATATGGAAATCGCACCAGTTAAAGTCAGCTTTCAATTGAAATACGATAAGTTTAATACAACTGGTTAGAACTTTCTAGAGTTATTAAGAAAGCTCCAGAAACAACAAATGCAACCATGGCCAAAGTTGGAATTGCAAGTCAAGCATCTCCCTTGCCCGCAATTCTTGTCTTGCAAAGCTGCAGCTATCCGGAGACTTATTTGCCATCACTGAGAGCTTAGTCACCCTGGAAAAGGCCTTAAATAAACCTAAGACAATACACTTAATAAGTACACTAAGTCAATGGGTAGCTAAAAGTATTTTTCACACCAGAAAGAAGTAATCATTTGTGCCACTTGTAGCAATTCAGGAAACTTTTTTGCGAAGATACTTGATTTTACCTGGAAATAGGTGAAAACATATGAAATTATCAGTAACGTTTCGGAATTTTTTTACAGTGTAGATGTTCAATTGTAGCAAGTGTTTTCAAGGAATTGTCCGGATGAGAACTCAGTACGAGTAACAAATACCGTCTCTAAAATTCAACTTCACGTACTGCTTGACCACGATGGGTTACGACTGTATAATTATAATAGTACAGGGGGAGAAACGTCTTCTGAGGGAAAAAAGCAAACTATGGTACTGATATAAAAATAGGGTTATGATAGGTACCAGCAGACACAGTATAAACAATTATTTTTAAACATTACCGAAAACAATGCAAATATTAAACACAGCTCATACTTCTAGTTGTAATTATTGATGGTGAGGGAAACAAAATTACAAAATATTATTCCTTCCTCTGTTAGATTTTGTCGATCTATACCAGTTAGGTTATCACCCTGTGCCTAAAAGCAAACATTAATTTTTGATGCCAGGTGCTGCAGTTTACCTGTTCACCTCTCAAGCAATCCAACCAATTGCTCCGTTTTCAGAGAAGGCAGCTGTAACCCGCAATAAGCCCACGCAGCATCACATTTTTCACTGTGATTTTCATGAGTAGATTGTAGCAGATGCAGACTAAACAGACACTTAGGAAATCATAACCCCTACTAAAGAAGTGGTAGTAGACCCAGGCAGCTCTAAAGAACAAAGTCGTTTCCATAGAAGGAGTAAATATGATGATCGCAAGACGCAGACAAGCAGTAATAAATACTAGATGAGCAACCGTTTACAACCGTTGGGTGTATGGAAGAGAAAAAAAGATAATACTTTTCTCAAAAATATCTTTTTTCCTTTAAATAAACACCTTATTTTGATCAAGTAGCAAGTTTCAATGCATTATATGACAAAAAATTGCATCAAATAATTTTGTCCGGTTTTTTGATACAAATACTCCTATGTGCGACGGCCATGTGTGCACCCAGCGTTAGTCCACTAAAACAGATGGTTTACTATAACCAAATCAGTATTTCCTTGTATAGTTTCCGATTGACTGCAGCCATCTTCAATATATTTGTTAATTCGAAACTTTTCCTCAATCGAAAATGTTTTGCGTTTTACAGAATTCAAAATTTATACATATATTGTCTGAAATCAATTCTAAGATAATGAAGAGAGTTACTGTAAAAACGGGGAAATTCATAGACTGTTCTACTTTTCGATTTTCAAGGGTTGAATTGAGGGAACAAAAGGGTTCTGACAAATGATAATGATCCAGCAGCTAGCATCTGAAACTAAAATGAAAGAAAATTAAACTGTTTATGTTGAATGTGACGACACTGATGTATTGGTGTTACTGTTATACTTCTACCAGCGACTAGGTATGAAAAATGAAGTCTGTATTGTATCGTTAAAATCAGGAAGGGCATCAGTAGACATCAAAGAAACAGTTTCAAAATACAAGGATATAATTTTAAGTTTGCCGGCTGCTCATGCCTTGTCTGGCTGTGATTCTGTAGCTCCATTCCATGGGATAGGAAAGAAAATAGTTCTAAAGTGGCTTCAGGCTGGTAAACAGTTACGAAAATTGGACCATAGAGTTGTATGACAGAGGTAATTAAAGGATGCACAGCATTTATTGCTTCTTGTTATGGTGTTGAAGGTGCTACTAATATGACACAAGTAAGAATTTCTCTTTGGGCAAAAAAAATTGGTCAAGCACAGCTACGAGCTACTTCATTTGCTTTATTACCACCCAATAGTGACTGCTTTGCCGAAAATGTAAAACAGGCTCACTTTCAAACTATTTTGTGGTAATCTGCAAACAGTCCATTATTTCTTCACCCAGATCCAACATCATTTCGTCGGCAAAAATATGAATTCAACAAAGAGTTTTTTCCCTCATTACCATTCCATAAAATACTCCAATTGCTCCAGACTACATTATAGCAATGACGAAGTGTTCATGCCGATCTGAACAATCCTGCATAACTATGAGATGTAGCTGTAGGGCAAATAATACTTCATGTAGTATAATATGTCGATGCTTACATAAAGGGAAAAGGTGCTGAAATCCAACATGAAGGGAAAAGGTGCTGAAATCCAAAAACCAATATAGCTCGCATTGTAAATGAAAGAGACTTGGAAGAAGAATTTTAGCTTGATTTGTACTTTACAACTATGTAACCTTGAGCTCAGGTAATGATATCATATATATCTGTTTTATATCAACTTCAGTACTATCTTTTAAACTTCAACTTTAGAAACCAATCCTTAATGTTAACATTTGAAACATAGTTTCTTGGTTTCTTATTCAAAGCATTACAATAAATTTTTGTCAACTTGATTCAATAAAGCTTTAAGTCAACATGCTTGCATGCATTTTTCACCAAAAATGACGTTGTATTCTGATTCCTCGACCTAAAAAACATATAAAAAGAGATATCACATGATAAAATCGCTCCAAAACTAAATTTTCACCTTTTTGAGCGCCATCTTGAATTACTTAAATTGCTCAAATCTGGCAGAGTGGCATCAACCGGATATAAAATCTACACAACATAAGCATTCAAAAACAATGAAAAATTTTTATTCATACCTCAAAACAAGGTTACCCTATTTTTGAGCATTTGGCGCCCAGACTATTTTGCGATTGTGATTTTTGAAGAGGAATTGATTTTGCTGTTACAATATTTTTTACTGCTTGCTTTTATTTTGATCTTATGTCAATAAAAATTTATGAGTGCTGTTGCCATATTGTATTTTTTTTTTTTTAAATGAGCAATAATTCGTGACTATCAGGAAAATTCTTGAATATGGCGATTTTTCGCACTTTTTGCATAGCCAGCATTTTTGCATCTGCCTAAAAGAGATGGACTAAAATCGGGAAAATTTTAATGTTTTTGAGTGTTATCTTCTGAGAAGAAAATCGGAGAAATTCTGCCCCACATATAAATCGACCCCCCTAACTTTAAACATCATTTTTTGTAATAAAATTATCGACTTATGCGTGAGTATATACAGTAATAAGAAGCAAACTTTCTGACAATTTCAGCCTTCCAAACATTTTTGTTCGCTCAGTATAAATCCCCAAAGTTTGAGATTGTACTGCTCTTTTTTGGCAAAACCAATTCAAGGCTTATTTCAGTGTACTGTAGTTGTTTAGTGATACCACTTCACAGTTTGGTTATGTTTACATTTATTGATTGTACTGTTTCTGGTAATGATAACTTAATAGTTATTTTGAATGAGGTTTGCTCATTCAATATTTTACTTTCTGTTTTCAAAACTTTTCTCATAAATTTTTCCTAGTGTGATGTTTCATGTATTATAATTGGAACTAAAATATACTCAAAAAGCAGATGGTAAGTGGACTTTCTTTTCCACATAAGTGTTTGTTTATACACTTTAATCCCAAAATTCTAATGTTTCTTGAGGGTTAATTAAAAACAATTATGTGTGACAAATTACTTAAATTGTTTTAGCATATTGTTTAGTGAGAATTAATGTAAATATGTGTTCCATTGCCAATGAGCAATAAGAAATTCAGCACTTTCAATCTTCAATAAATGAGGGAGATGATGTGTGAATGTTTATACCTTATGTGAGGAATTTTAATGGCACCATAGAAATCATTTTCTCACTCTAGTTTAGCATTCTATGAGCTCAACCGGTCTACCAGTGACTAACCGCAGCATTCTATGGTCTACTGATCCATCGAAATTTAAGCTGTTGATTGGTTGATTGAAGCAAGTGACATTTTTGACCAATAATAAGTACTTCTTTACCTCAGGGCGTATTTGGAAGTGAGGAGACCCCGGGGCAACGAAGGAGTGGAGGCCCCTAATCTGGGTTCGAAAAGATCATCATATTTTCAAAAACATCAGATACTTTGATATATATCCAAATGTTTTGATATATATATGTATATATTCGATATTTTCGATCAGCACCGCAATAGTAAATACATCCTGAAGTTATTGCTATTTATTTTTTTATGTTATTATTATAATTTATAGGGGAGAAAAAACGTAAAATTTGATCACCCGTGAAAGTTAGGATATTTTGTAAAAATTTTATTGTTGGGGCCCCTTTGTTGTGTAGACCCCAGGGCAGTAGCCCCACCTGCCCTCCCTTAAATCCGGCCCTGCTTTACCTGTGTGTTTTTCGTCTGACGTCATAGCTTTCATGTGGTCAACCGACCAGTAGCTACCAGTCGAGGTCGTCGAACGCAAGCTAAGTGTAGCAGCTACGGAACCGATGTGATATACCCCACCCTTGGCGACTTTTTCCTGTTGGCGCCAAGAAAGCGTCGCCAAGAAAACGATGTATGACGACATATGTCATACATCGTTCTTAGCGATGCTTTTTTAGCGCCAACAGGAAAAAATCAGATAAGAAAACATGATCAAAGCACTTGAGAACACAATATATATAAAAACAACATAAAAGCACAACAAAAAGCATCACGAATATATGCTTCAAAAATGTACAGGGCCGGGGTTTTTTGTAAACATATTAAAATACAATGAAATAAATTATTTTATTAATTACAAGTCGAAATTAATGCATTAATTTTTTTTTCATCATTTCTCCCGGATACGAGCCCTCGGTCTCATAGTACTTTCGTAATGAGACCTCGGCTCGCCGGCCCTGCCTCGGTCTCTTTACGAAAGTACTATGAGACCTCTGGCTCGCCAGGACCTCGCTCCGCTCGGTCCGTTATCCCTCCGACTGTTAATATACATTACAGTCGGAGGATGATCACAGTTATGTATACTACAAGAACCTCTCAAGGATTTGTAAAAACAAAGAATTTTGGAAGTGAGAGGTTTTTTTTTTTGAATTCTAAAATAAAGAACTTACCTTTTTATATGGTATAAATATTCACACTCAGTCTAAAACAATACATCATATGACAATGGCACGTTACAGATACACACCACGTTGGAGTTAACTTTTAATTAACCTTCAAGTTTGAAGAAACTGGCATTTTCTAATGTTT
Organism: Uloborus diversus; assembly: GCF_026930045.1. NCBI lineage: Eukaryota > Metazoa > Arthropoda > Arachnida > Araneae > Uloboridae > Uloborus > Uloborus diversus. Next base: position 117,371,465 of record NC_072735.1, read on the forward strand.
TTACTTCAAAACACAACTACTGAATTTAAACTAACACAAAATAAGCATTCCTGTAAGGTATATTGCGCGAAAAAAACACCACGTCGTAAAATCCCCCTAAGAGCGGAACATATGTGCACCTACCTCCACGGACACACGTGCGAAAAGAATTAGTTCACATCTGTACTTCCCAGGTATATTCTGCAGGGTTACTAGGGCTACCGGAAAAAGTTTTATCGCCAACGTTGGCGATTTTCGAAATGAGCTAAAAATTCTATCCTTGCCAAGGGGGGGGGGGGTATATCACATCTGTACCGCAGCTACTGCCTTGAGATTCAGTTCAAATTTAAATCGTACTAGGTTAAACTCAATTTAATAATTGAGTTCTTGACCATTATTTTACTGGTCCCCGTTTAAAGAGCAAGAATTTGAAAACGACTTTTCTCAGACTGAACTTATGATTGTTTTACTGTATTGAAGGGCTATATTACTACCAAGAACAGACTTTGGGTAGAAACTTATGTTTTATAGTGTGAAAGCTTTGTTCATTTTGCTCTAATTTGCAATGCAAATTTTTATTAAATTATTTCTCTACGGAGAACAAATTTTTGGTTTGTTCTAACTTTAATGAGTCCTTTTATTTAACTATTATTTCTTAGGGGTAATAGATAAGGAGCTTTCAGAGACAGCTGCATTGTTCTTATAGGGAATTTTAAAACAACACAGAATATGCTTGTATCTTAGATTAAAAGATGTATGCATTTTAGTCAAACAAAAGTTTTTTTTTCCTCCAATTTAGGGAGGAGATTTTTTTTACTCAAGGGACTTCTGTTAAATTCCTAGCTCATGCATTGTTGTGCTGGTAGAGCTAGTACTAGATAATATTTAATATTAAATTTCTTATAGAAGTTGTTTTTAAAATGCGGATCAACATACACTGGGCACAGAGCATGTTGATCCCCTACACAAGGGCAGTTCTCAAAAGGTGGGAACAAACACAGACCTCAACTTTGAAGCTCCAACACCAAATAACTTTCATTTTAATTAACTCAAAAATTTTTGAGTTAAACTATAATACTGTATAGAGACAAGAATTGACATAAATTATGGAAAAAATGCTCTTCAAATGCCCTTAAAAAAATATTTTCTTTGCTAAAAGGCACAATTTTGGACATACCAAAACGTTAACTGAGCAAATGTACCATTAAAAAAAAATTTTTTTTAATTATTTCCATACGTTTCAAAAAAAATTAAAGGTATGACTCTTACACTGAATAACTTTTTGTTAATATTTTACACAGATAACAAAAATAAAGATAGATTATTTACTTTGTAAACGATTTAAAAAAAACGTAACTTTGAAATTTGTTGTATGTCCAAAAGTTGCGATCTTTAAAATGCTATTATTTGAGAACTAAGTATATGATGTTTTTGTTTTAAAGGTATTTATTGATCCTCAGAATCAATTTTTAATTGTTTAAAAGTGTTTTCATAAGCTTTTATGCAGTATCTTAGAAGAAAAATGATTTTTCTTAAACATACATGTGAGATGTCCAAATGGCGTTACGATCTTGATGCCGATAATTCTGTCCGTTTATTCATAATTTTTGATGATCCACTGTCTTCTAACCTCAATAAAAAAGGTTATTATAATGTTATCTTTTTTAATCCATTGGTATTTTGCATAATTAATACGTTACACATTGAACAATGCATAAATTACAGTAGTAACATGGCTTTCTATGATCGAACGAAAGCCATTTTGCGCTAACATCGCCAAGCAAACTTCCGCTGGCGACATTGGCGACAACACAGTATACAATACGCTAAAGGTTACCAGAGGGGAATTCCAGTCTGACAAATGTAGTTTTTTATCGTCAGCTGTACCACTTTTGGCAACTTTATCACCTGCGCTAGCAATTTTTTTTTTTTTTTTTTTTCCGCTTTTATTATTTTAGAATTCTTTTTCTCTTCTTTCTTTTGGAAACATAATTTAACGATCTCCAAATAGAAATACGAATTTCTTTCTTCAATAATTTTTTTAGACATCATTTTAATTCTTATGACATTAGAAAAAATATTCATTATTAAAACTGATGTCACTTTTTACAATTGTATTATTTTTAATTTGAAGCTTTTTTTTAACTTTGCATCAATTTCTTCAAAATCATTCCAAAACTTTATTAAATGTAAGGAGCAGCATGTATAGCCATTCAAGTATTTCATTAATATCCTTTTTATTATTAAATTGCAAAATTTAAAAAGTAATAAATAAAATTTTCATTGGAAAAGTTAAAAATCAGATTAACAATTGTCAAAAATGATGAAACTTACGTTATGATGATGTCCAAAATCCGTTACCTACAGGAAAGCAATGTCCAAAATCTGTTACCTACAGATTGCTGATTTAATTTGCTAATTAACAATTTTTACAAATACCTGCTGTCTTTTCATGTTCATATATTGTGTTCTAGGTATGCATACTATAGAATAAAATCAAAATTGATGTCAAATTCGAAAATTTTTGAAATTGCTCAAAGTTAACTTTTTTGTTCCCACCTTTTGAGAACTGCCCACAAAACTCTGTTAAAAATGAATGGTAAAGAAAGGTTAATGAGTTGATGATTTTCAAAACATCTGAGAAAACTGATGAGAAATATTCAATGAACCTCATGGTAGAAAATCAAAAAGCTCATTTAATTTTTTGATGAGATAAGAAATGAAAAGTAGAAAAGCAGTCCAACATGCTCTGACTTCTATATTTAACGGAAAAGTACCAATTGTTTTGCTTCAGTTTAACCTTTTTAATTCAGGGATACAGCATTTGTACCGCAAAATTATTTGGACCATTCTACGGCTCCGGTACAATAGCTGTACCAGGGTAGTTCTTTCCCCCTTTCAGCAGGTTGCTCGCAAGGGGAAGTTTGGAGACATTCTTCAAAAGATTAGCAATGTTCAGAGAAGCATGCAGAGCAGGCTGATAAGAATGGCTGTCTAAATGGATCCCTTCCTGGTCAGTCCTAAACAATGCTGATGGTTGCAACCCTTTCAGTTGCAATGCCGGGAGAAAGCAACCTTTAGCCTTAGGGGGCCTTGCACCTGTTTCAAGGGAAGGGGGTCGAATTCCTGAACTTTCGCCGTTCTTAAGATGAAGTTGGGATATGTGTCTGCCGTATTCAAAAAGTTAATAAAGTATATGTTTTCTTTAATTGATTTTTCATCTAAAATATTTCTTCTCTGTGGTTTTGAAACCAACTTTTAATTGTTATTACTTATATTGATTCATAACTTTTTTTTTTTAGTAACATTGAAGAAATTTTGATAATTGAGTGTTTTTATTATAGCTAATGAGAATGGATTTATGTTCATTCTTTAAATGTACCTATGTCTTTTTACAATCAGCTGACTCATATTTTTTTTTTATTTTCAAGTCCGTTACATTGCATACAGATGTTGGTGACATGAAAGTAGAACTTTTTTCTGAACAGTGTCCTAAAGCATGTGAAGTAAGTTTTTACCATAATATAATTTAAAATTTTATGGAATACCAAAGTGTTGAAACTTTTAAATATTTTGGAAGATGGAATGATTAGAATTTCAAGAATCAGGAAAACAGCTCCCCCCCCCCCCCCTCCTAATGTTGTGTAAAATGCATCCAGGTACATAACTTTTGATATGAAAACATGACTAGTTTTCTCTTTTATGTTTTCAGTTATATGTTTTCTATTTAAAAATTCCACCTTTCTTTAGATCCATTATTCCAAATATTTCTAATGGAATATGAAAGATATTTACTCAATGTAAATCATGTAATAAAATGTAAAACATTATGCCTGCAACACACAACATAATATGTATAAAAATACATTGTGTTCTGAAAGTTAGTAGAGCTAACTACTATGCTAACAGAATGCTCCTTTTTGCTGATTTAATTTATGCACTTCTACAATATCGCACAAGTGTCAAATTCCTGATTTTTAATTTTAAAAGTGAGTCTTAACTTTGTCTTAGTTTGTTGAAATTTTGAAGAATTTAAGTCACTTTCTTTCATTTTATCCCACAAGCACTTTATTACATTATGCGCATGAGCATTTAGATTACTTAAACTTCTTTCAAGTTTAAGTAATCTACATGGAACTATAGCATCATGGTGCTTCAAAAATGACTTTCATTTAGTTGAAAAACATTTATTACTTTCACAACACGACACACAATAAGTTTAGAAGTCATAGTCATTATTAGATCACAAACAACACAATCACGTAACGTTCTTCTCCGGTCATGGGGATCCTCCCGACTGCCGGGTTGCCACCATTCACTCCGTTGATGCCAAAATGTTCAGCACTTGCCAGATTGACGACAATTCTCATCAAGGATGTTACAACACCAAGCATCCTAAATGTTTTTGATCAAATATTTTTATTTTATTAATATCAATGCAAAGCAACCCATTATGCAACAGATTTTAAATAAATTATTGATATTATAGATAAGTATCTGAAACATGGTAAATAAAACTATGATCTTTGTACTAAAAAACAAATGGTAATATTTACATGGCTAAAGTAAAAAATTGTAAATATATTGCATGACATGTTTGGGAAGTACAAGCAAGAATATCAACACTGAGCATTAGTAACTTATGAAGCTACATTTTTTCTTTGCTTTAAAGGTTCAAATTTTTTCTGCTTGAAAAGAGGTTGCTTGTAACCTAAAAATAGGTGTATTTAATAATTTAGCAACGTTATACTATGGTTAATTTTATCATTTATTTTAAACATAAACATTCACCAATTTTTCGTGTTTATTGATTCATATATGATTTTCCCCTACCTGTCACTTATGCTTCTCATTTAATAAACTTTATGTTATATATATATATATATATATATATATATATATTTAACTTTCTGATGATTTGAATTTTTCAGAACTTTTTAGCGCTGTGTGCAAGCGATTACTATAACGGATGCTTGTTTCATAGAAATATTAAAGGATTTATAGTCCAAACTGGTGACCCAACTGGTAAGTAATAATCATCAATCTGTTACATAGTGCCGAATCTCTACAATTTTTCTGAGCCGAGGCAAAGCCTAAAACTGGCACCCTTACCCATCTTTTTTCACATTTTACATCTAAGTTTCAATAAAAAAGAACACAAATATTGGGAAATATCCGCCCGGAGCAAAGGCTCTGGCTTGTCCCCTGCCCCCCTCTCCCTAGATCCGACACTGGTTACACATCTGCCTTTGTGATGCAGAAAAATATCTGTGTAAGAATAAACTTATACTGCACTCCAAATGTTATATTACTTATACTATGTATTTATTTAGGTAGGATTTTTTTAAAATAATATTTTAATTATAAATAAATGCAAATCATAAATACCGAAAATTTATTTGTTGAAAACTTTAAAGTAAAATCAAAAAATTGTTGAATTTTCAAAGTCTTATTAAAGAGAACAGTTTCATTTCATACTAAATTGATATATTTCACACTAATTGCATTTGAAATGGAAATAATGCTTCAAAATATGTTCTGGTTTTCATTGGCTTCAATAGTATTACTTACTTTTAAGCACTGTGGGATGCAATTGCATGAGGCATCAAATAAATATTTTTTTTTTTTTTAATATATATTAATGATTTTTTTTTCTTTTTCAAATGAAACGTTTTCATCCTATGACTTTGAACTGTTGTATAACAAGCGGTAATTTAGTGAAGATGTTGAATAAAATATTCATTAGTTCATTGTAAATAAGATACCTTTTACCTTCCTGAATGAGTAGAAATCAAATGATTTCTGATGGACGGCTTTTCTGGTTTGTGCTGTTGTGCTTATCAGTGAGAAAAACTTTCTTACATTTGTGACAAAAAGTCTTTTAAGAAACCAAGTGTTATATTATAAGTTTGTTCATTTACTCTAAGATGCCTAACAAAGTTGGTTGTGCATACTACCCACTGTCTCCTTTTAGTTTCACTTAAATCTTGAAAAGCTAGAAAAGATGCTTTTTGACAAAAGCTAGCTGAACTTTGAGCGTAATTTTTGCTGATTTTCCTAAGAAAAATTCTTTTTTATCAACTTTTGAAGTTAGTTAAATTTTCATGGACATTTTGACAAAAACTTATTGTCGCATTCAACTCTATGAAATTGAGCTTATGGAAAGCAAGTTATATAAGTTCTGTATAGAACTTGAGGAGAACAAGACATCTCTTTAGTTTATTAAAGTTTTTGATTCAATTTAGTTTGATATACTTATGAAAGTTCTATTCAATGTAGTATTTCTGGGGGAAAAAAGGTGGGGGATGTTTACAGGTATTAGCATGATATTATAAAATTTAAAAGTGGGAATTGCTTGTGTTAAAATGCAAAAATGTCCTGAGAAGTTAGGGTAAGAAGCAAAAAAGCTAGGAGAAACTGTCCTGATGTGTCCCCCCTTGACTACACCTCTGATTTTACTACATAAATTTATTTTTGGGATTATAATTTAGTTTAATGTGTGATTCCTTTTTTTAGGCACTGGTAAAAAGGGTACCAGTATCTGGGGTAAAAAATTTGAAGATGAATTGAAGGATGAAATCAAGGTATATATGCAGTGTATAAATTTTGCTGCTTTGTGTATAAGAAGATTATTTTATTTTGAATAATGGATGTTTAACTGAAATTTATTAAGTTGTCACTTGGGTGGTATTACCATTTTGATGATTGTAAAATGTTTAAATAGCCTTTATAAACTGTCTAATTTTTTATCTTAATACATTATTATAATATTTTAGTCTAATTATCTAAAACTACAGGGCTGCAGCCGCCTGCTCACTTTGGTCACCAACCCCCAGGAACTGCAAGCATTTCCATTCAGATTATTTTGAAATCGGAACTCTCCGCTCTTGTTCACCACATGCTTAAATCATTATAGCCCTAGTCCAGCAAGTGTGGGTTATAGTTTGCTCATAATCAGGGCTTAATTAGCATGGGAACTCATGGAAACAGAGCACCTCTACCCCTCTTCAATTTTATCTGAATTTTTCTAAGTTAAATGAAATTCAGGCCAGTTTAAGCATTAAAATATGTACTGAAGACTGTAGGGCTGTCTCACTTTTTTTGTTAGAATTTAAGCCCTGCTCATAATGAAAAATTTTTCCACGTACTAAATTTCTTTAACCATGCTGATCCTCTCGGAATAAATTGATAATTGCCCAACATTTGGCAATTGTATCAAAATCTCAAAAATTGAAATACTCTTCACCATTGGGGGGTACTTTAACTTCAAACAATAATTTTGTTAAATAAATACAAAATTTTGCTCTCCAAATTTGTATAACAATGCTTGTAAAGTTTATTTTAAAGGGGAAAACCAGTTTAGGCGAGTCAAAAATCCTTTTTTTTTTTTAATATCATAAAAAGTTAGTAAAACTGTTCAACAATATGTTGCCAAATTGTCAGTCAAAAATTTCAATTTCTGGTATGAGCACTTAGTGACTGTGGGGATTCAAAAACGTTTAAAACAGTTTTTTTTTTTTTTTTTTTTTTTTTCAAACTGGTTATTCTTGAAACAACTTCATTTCAACTGATGGGCATTCTAACTCTAAGAGTTATTGACCAATCATTCTGAAAATTTATGGGAATATTCTTTATTCAATTATACTCTATATGAACCTAACTCTGGGATAATATTATGAATAAAAATATTTTTTTCAATGCAAGAAATAAAGGGAAAAAAAGTTGAAAACATGACATTGTAATCAAACATCTCAAAAACATGCAATTTTCAACTTTTTGGGTCACAATTAGGTACATATTCTGAGGAAATATGTTATTTATGAGAAAGAAAAATCGTAATGATTTCTGATAAAAATTGTGGCTTCAGCTGCATCTGGTTGTGGCAACAAGCTTTGATGGCAACCACCCATGGACAGCAGTTCCTAACTCCACTATTTCTGGTGGAAATGACTTGAAAGAAATTAAGTGTACTTCAAAAGATGAATAAAATATCCTCTAAGTTTAAACGAATTCTGAATATTTCTTTCCTGTTAAAAAAATTCACAAAAAACTCTAGAATTTTTTCCTTCTAAACTGGTTCCCCCCCTTAATAATTTGCAAACTATAGCATGAAATCTATTTCTGCCTTTGCTTGAAATTTTAAATGTCAATATAAAATTCAGCCTGATTTTTCTATGTCATAAAATTTGGATGATTTCATTGGCTGCTTTGACACTATCATTTGATATTTTAAATATAGTTACATTTATTACTGCTAGTGTTTACTCAGTAGTCTACTCTTTGTTTAAGTATGCAAAGGAAAAACATTTTACGTTTATTCTTGGTACCAAAAATTTGACGCCAATGTATAAGGATTGCAAATCTCCCAATTAACGAATGAAATGATACAGCAAAACCACTTTATAGGTAAAAATTCTGTATAAACAATATTATTTGCAAAAATTTGAAAAATTATAATTGAGTAAGCTGCCTTGACCTTTGCCATTAGAAGTATAAATTTTTAAACTATCAAATAAATGAAATCTACTTGCAGCAACATATAATTGTCCTTGCAAAAACACTGGATGCTGCAATGATACACCAATGTTATCAAAAATTGCCCTGGTGATTTGTTTATCGTTATAGCCAAATATTACTGGGGACTGTGTCCTTTGAAATTAAAATGAAGTGTTTGTCCCAGAAAGTGTTTTATTAACTCTTTGAATCAAAGATCTTTTATTCATAGCATTTCTTGTTAATACTTCACCTTCACAGTCAATGTGTTTTTGGTGTAATTTAGCTTGATCTGTTGCAGTAAATCTGCTTGCGTGATTTGCTCGCGTATGTTTAATCCATTTATAATAATGTGCGGTCCTTTTTTAGCTTTCACATGCATTTTTTATATACCCTGTTATCATTTTAGGGGAATGTTATTGATATTTTTAAACTATTGTTAACACTATCCTTGCTTTTACCTAAGTTGCAGATTATCCGCCGTTAGCGTGCCACCCTATTCCGTGTATAATCGGAAGCTTACTGTATAAAAATTTTAAACATTTTATTTCCTTTGAAATACTTAAAAAATTGTTTTGAAAGTAATGTTTTCAATTTCCTGTTTTTAATATCACTTTTTCTAAACATGAACTATCAAATACATCAAAAGTTTTTAATTCCAGCATAATGCAAGAGGTATGGTATCCATGGCTAGTAATGGACCAAACACTAATGGGTCTCAATTTTTCATCACCTATGCCAAGCAGCCTCATCTAGACATGAAATATACTCTTTTTGGAAAGTAAGTTCCTTTCAGACAGAAACTAAATGTTGCATCTGTTCTAATCATTCCTGTTTTGTATCTATTTGATTTGTTTTAATCTTTGTAAAGATTTTATCAGTGCTTTCGTTGGCTCATTTTCTTGATTTTGATGGGATTATAAAGCAGTAACCATCCTATTATCTATGACACATTTTGAAAATGCAAAAAATATTTTTTGAGCTACACTTCAAGTACTGAACACAGGTTTACTTAAGCATCACCTTGGGATAAGATGCTTTTAAAAAATTACATTGACTTATGATTTTTTTTTTTTTTTAAAGAAGAATACAATGAACTGACTTTTTATAAAAAGGTAAGGACATGTTAATAAAGTTATAACTTAATGGTTGAACCTTAGTGTTATAAAAACAAAAGGTCAAAATGGTTTTTTCCCCCCCTTTCAGCTATTTTTAAGATTTATCTATTCAATTCATTTATGTGTGACTGCTGTCCATTCTTTACTGAGATAGGATTTGTATTTCCTTTAAAAAAACCCTTAATTTGAGCAATTTATTTATCACTAGCAGTACTCGCACAGTGATGCCCGTGCTAAAAATTTAATGGAAATCCGTGGAATAAAAAAATTGACGCCCCCTCCCCCTCTGATGTGAAATTATCATTTTTCTTTGTATAAAATGCGTACACACCTTTTCAAAAAAAACTGTTTTTTAAGTTTCTTTGGAATTTAAAACTTTTCATCAAATCATTAAATTAGATTTACAGTTGCTTTAAAACTCTGTTCAAAAACTGTTTTTACTGCAATTTAAAATATTTCGCCAAACAACAAAAAATGACATCAAATCATATCTTTCAAATGTAAAAATAGTTCCGCAACTCTATTGTTTATCGCCAAACTTGCCCAGCAACCACTCTATCAAAATCCATCCATCTAATGAAAAGAAAAAACATCCAGTGGAACATTCAAAAATCATCATCAGAAAAAAAGAAAAAAATGTCGTACATTTCACTCGGATGAAAACAAATCAAAAGTTTTTCTTTCAAAACAAATTGCCAAAACAATGAATTACATTTACAGTTGTTTTAAAACAATAATCCTAGACTGAACTGCTCAGCGCCTAATGCACCAAGCGACCACACTACCGGAACCCAGCCCTTTTGCTAGTGAAGCAGATATTTTTCCTTTGGCAATGATGAATGTTTCACCAAACAAACAAAAAAGCATAAAATCACATTAACAGTAGCTTTCAAATCTTTATATATTAAGAGCTGCATTGCCCGGCTTTGCCCAGTCTGCCTTGAAAATAAAAATTGTGTCAAGTGACATATATTCAACAATCAGGCTTAAATAAAAGAACTGTGGAACAATTCCTTCACTTTTTATTGATAGATTTAATGAAGAAAATAGTGCCTGAATTTCAGCTAAGCCTAAAAAAGTTCGAGCTGAAAACGCGAATTACTCCCGTCATAATTAAGTTAGAGCATTGAAACAAATTGTTTAGAATGCGGAAAATTCTACCCTTTTCAACGATATATAATATTAATATGTGCAAGTAATTTTTCACTCCCATATTTGGGAATTTATGTGAAATTTGGGCCTAAATTGGAATACAAAAAGAACTATTTATTGGATTTTTGGTCACTCAGTAAGAAAGCACCTTTCATATAGTGAAGGAATTATTCAAATAGGTGCAGTGGTTCCGGAGATTACCTCGAACATATAAACACACAAAAATCCGCACTCTCTCTTTATAATATTAGTATAGATTTTGAATTGAAAAACATTTCGAAATACAACACAATCAACATTTTGATTTTGATTTTAAAAACAATTGTTTGAGAAGATCAAAAACTAAGTCACACAAATTGTATCCTTTCTTCGAAAAATGTAAACAATAATTAAACTTCTTTCTGTGTATTCGTCTTGCTTATATTGTGTATTATAAAATTATATTGCAGCTGTAACTAAAACCCTTTAAAGCGACCACCCCCTCTCAACGGCCAATATTTTGGGGAACGGAGAGGTGGCCGCTCAGGTTTCACTGTAATATCAAAACCATAGTGTAAATATATTGACAAAAAGAGGTTTGAGTTCTTTTCCTTCTATTTACCTCTCACTCCAATAACATATGCTAAAAAAAACTTTAATATACAACTAATTTTCTACAGTTATCTCCATTTTCCTGATCTTTTTTTATAACTGAAATTAGAGAAAATAATATTACTTAAGGAACAATATGTGCCATATATTGTATTGATTACTACCCAATTATTTCAAGTAAAAATTTAGTGTCTTTGAAACTGGTTAATTAGCATTTTTTGTTGAATTTTGGAGTGTCAAGGACTCTCTCTCTCTCTGAGGGGCTAATTTGATCTCATCCCTTTTCTGCATGATTATAAGAAATCTTTTTTTGTTTTGGATTTACTTCTTTTTGCACTCTGACCACTCTCATCCCTATAATGTATGAAATTTTAAAATATAATTCACTGATAATGGGACATTCCATTCAATTGCGCCTCTTTCGGCTTTTTTGGAAGCAATGTTAATATGCGTTTGTGTATGTGTATATATAATATGTATCAAGTACTTTGCCCCCCCCCCTCCCCCGGAAAACTTTGAAATGGTGTACCTAAAGTTATTTTATTGTTTTCAGAGTCCCTAAAAAATTTGGAGAGTCCTTAAAAAGTCCTTAATTTTTACTTTTAAAAATGACTATGAACCCTGATAGATCAAATTGAAAGTCAATTGCTGTATTTTGAAAATTCTCAAACAAGAAGAGAAGCAACGAAAAAAGCAAATCCTTCCTATAACAAAAACTATATGTTACTCAGTATATATTTTATGCTAAATCTATACATTTTTCAGTCATTTTTCGGCAATAAATCACACTCTAAATAGACTGAAATTTAGCTTCTTTGATTTTTTTTTACAGCACCATTTGGCTTTGGCTATACATGTTTATCAAATTTTGTTAACTTCAAAATTTTTGAAAATGAGTTTTAAATTGGTAACATTCATATCAAAAGAAAGCAAATTTAAAATATTTCTTCGATTGAAACTCTAACATTTTGAAGTTTTGTGCATGTTTGCAACCAGCACAGATTTTCACACAGACAGCAGTCTAAAGCCTGTTTGGCTGCTGGCAAAGACTTAAACTTCCTTGATGTGGATTCTGCATCTGTAAAAGATGAGTGGAGAATACTGCCAACTGGAAATTTCTTCTCCTTCTATTGATGGTCATCATAAAAAAAAATCATGTTTCAAGATGTTTTATTAAAATTTTTGAAAATGAGCTTTAAATTGGTAGCATTAATATCAAAAGAAAGCAAATTTAAAATGTTTTTTTGATAGGTAAAAGTTTTTTTTCTTAATAATTCTCTCTTATTCTGCTGGATTATTAATTAAAATTTTAAACTAGTTTTTAGTGAATCCTTGCATGCTTTCCTCTTAAACCATACTTTGAAATTTAAAAAACAGATGTGTCATGAATTCCCACTACTTGCGACAGGAAAAAAAATATATCACCACAAACCAGTAGCAGCTTATGCCCTATTGTAATGGGTGGACCTGTTGTTATATGCTGTTTCACAGTAATGTTTACACATATAAAATGAGGAGAATAATGGCTCAGTAGCTCACTTATATGAAGCTTTAGAAAACAAATTTCAAAAGTTCCTGAAAACTTGTCGCTTTTTGTCTTGAATACAGATCCTTAGACTTGTCTAACTTTAGTGCTTAGATTTACTAATGGGGTTTACTACATCTGTAAAACTACTAGGGTTACTAGGGTTAAATTTATTAGGGTTACCTTTGAGTAACACATTTTTTAAGTTCGTTAGCATTGTCTAGCACAGTAAGTCTTAAGTTGATGAACAGATGAAACAATTGAAAGAAAACAATGAATGTAAACCTATGAGGGGATATGGGCAAAAAGAAAGCTTAAATGCTGTAGAAATTCATTGAATTGTTCTTAAAATGTAACTTGAATACTATGTAACTTGATATAAGTAAAACTTGAATAATCTTGAATACAGATACTTAGACTTGTCTAACTTTAGTGCTTAGATTTACTAGAGGTGCTACCTTTGAGTAACACATTTTTCAAGTTCATTAGCATTGTCTAGCACAGTAAGTCTTAAGTTGATGAACAGATGAAACAATTGAAAGAAAACAACGAATGTAGACCTATAAGGGGATATGGGCAAAAAGAAAGCTTCAATTCTGTAGAAATTCATCAAATTGTTCTTAAAATATTTAAAAAACAGCTTATGAAAGTAAATTTTCTTAGCATGGGTACAATGTGCTTAACACGTCCGTGGAGAAAAATACTTCCCCTGCAATTTCCCCTGCATTTCAATCATTTCGTAGCTTGTAAATATTTTGAAATTTTGGATGATATGAAATTGTTTTGACATATGCTATCTTTGATTAACTTATTTTATCCCAGGAAAAAATGTCAGCTTAAAACCTTTAAAAAAAAACCTCGTAAAACTAGCAGTTATTTCGGACTGATTTCCCTACGTAAAACCTGATCAAAACCTGCAGGCTCTGTTCAGGTTTTTTAGTCCGAAATAACTGCTAATAACCTGCGGCTTTGATTTACCTGCAGGCTCTGTTCAGGTTTTTTAGTCCGAAATAACTGCTAATAACCTGTGCCTTCGATTTTCCTGCAGGCTCTGTTCAGGTTTTTTTGTCCGAATTAACTGTTAATAGCCTGCACCTTTGATTTACCCGCAGGCTTTGTACAGGCTTTTTAATCCATTATAACCGGCGTTGAAAAGCTTTCGATTTACGTTCAAACTCTGTACAGGTTCTATGTCTAGAAAAAGTCAAACACATGTAGTTGTTGTTGTCTTGTGCCAGCTGAGTTGGCAACTTTTGGGGTAGGTTGCTTCACTTTTCCAACTGTACTGTAATTTGAAGTAAAATCTGATTTCCACTGTACACACACATGCCATGAGGACACGTTTAACGGGTGACCTATTATTCACAGAACATTCAAAGGCAGGGGCGGACTGGATCCCCCAAGAGGGTGTGAACCTTGATTCCCAAAGGGCCCAAAAATTAAAAATAAAGGTGCACAGGTTCGGGAAGCTGGAAATCAAAAAAAAAAAACCAAAGGCGCACCAGTTTGAGGGCGCAGGATGAAAACCGAGGGAGCAAAAGGATAAAAAATAAGGAGCACAGGTGTGAAAAAGCAGAAAAAAAAGCTGAAGCCAAAAAAAAAAAAACCTGTTCGAGGCATTAAAAAAATCTGTGAAGGCCACAGGTTTGAGAGCGCAAAAAAAAATCTGAAGTTCCAGTTTCGAGGGAGCACAGGCAGGTGGAAGCACCGGCCCGTGGTCCGATGGGCCAGTCCGCCCCTGCACAAGGATAAGAGAGAGAAAGTACATCTATGCCCAAACCAGGATTCGAATCTAGGATCTCCCCATTCAAAGTCAGACTTCTCACACCGCTAGACAAAGGGGTCAGCGCTGGTATTCACGGCTTCTTTATTACAGAGCCCCTCGTTTGAAACACCTATAGATAGATCACATGCAAAACTGCATCAAGATTTGTAAACACAAGGAGTGAAGAGCGGCTGAACTAATGGGTTGCGACAACATTCATGTATGATTAGTGCTCGGTAGTCTACAGAATGATTTGAAACAGTCTTGATGCATCCACCCACATTTATACTCAGAATAAAGTATGCTAACTTGGAACTGGAACTCCTAATGCATGTTCCTTTAAAGCTGGATGCAGCTTAGAAAACAGCTCATAATAGCTTCTTTACTGAATGACTGCAAAGCAACTTTTCTTTCATTGTTGTACAATGTCTGCTCTGTATTGTTCATCAGACAGAGAAAGAAATATCATTTTTCTTAGAAAAAATGGTATCCTGTCCCTATGATACAATTGTTCAAGTTTGCAAAAATATATCTATTTTAAAAGAATAAGAAAATAAAAACAAAATTTTAAAAATATCCACAAAATATTGGAGTTGCTGCAAAAACTACGAAACGGAAAATGTCAAAATGTCCAAACTAAATAAATATATTTCAAAATGCAAAAAACTAGTTAACTGGCAAATTCTAATACATAAGCAGGTTAAAATCATTGAATAAATTTATTGGTATATATAGGATATGGTGAAAGAAAGTTTAAAATTTGAATTGAAAATAAAATCGCATAAATAATTTTAACTAATTTTCTAGTTTGATCGAATGCCACACATCTGTGATTCTGAAAATATTTAATTATTTAAGCTTCGGCAATTATAACATGTTATACAGTCGAACCTTGTTAAAACGAACTTGCTTAACGTGAATGAAATGCCATTCCTTGTCAGACAAAGCTACAAATTAGTCTTAAACCATTTCTTTAACATGAAGAGGATTTAGACGAAATCCCGCATAAGACAAAGAAAGTTTCAAGGTCTTGAAGAAAAAGGGAAAAGAAAAAAGAAAATCTCCATACTTTAACATAAAATTACTTTCGAAAGTCGGAAGATCTGCATTTGAATGCAAGTGACATGGCTGGCAGCGAGAAAATTCCTTTCCTTGTGTAGGAAAATCTAGAAAACCACGTTGTTCAAGAAAGTACTAAATTTAGCTGTAGACTATGTTACAGTAAAAAAGCTGGGATGAACAGTGAAATCTTCGACAAATGGCTGACAAACCTAGATTTAAAATTTCATTGTGAAAAAAAAAAGTAATTCTGGACACTTGTTCTGCCCAAGTAGAGGTTTAAGGTCTAAAAGCGATCAAGTGTTTTTTTTACCCATCAACACAGCAGTGAAATTTCAGTCTTGAGATCAAGGAAAAATCAGATGTTTGAAAATGCACTATCACAGAGAACTGGTTCGAATAGCCATTGCCTCTGTTTCGAATTACTTGTTTCTTATTTAGAAATTATAAACATAAATGCTTGGCTGTACATTTTTGTACAAAGTACTTGGTTCTTATATTTTCTGAGACACAAGAACAAAAAAAAATGTGTGCGTACACAAAATCCAGTAAACGTGGAAATCAGATAACACGAAATTCAGTTAACACAAAATATTTTGGCACCCCTGTCGAGAACTTAAATGATTATTATTCGAATAATAGATCTGTGCATATGGAGAGCATGCTTGCATCTATATTATTTAGCTACGACCTCCAAGGCAGAATAAACCCAAAGCAGTCAGGGCTTTACTAACTTGAGGTCCATGCCTAACAACTGTGACATGACTCACAGCAGTAAATAAGATTTATACAATTTAAGAAATAATAGCAATTAAATTTGAAGATGCATTGAGTACCAAATTTTGCTAAAAACCGAATATTTGGTCAAAATTCTAACTGAATTTCTGGCTGAATACCAAATAACTGTGGTGAAATTTTTTTAACCATATTATTTGTATCTTTATTTTAGGTCAATTTAAAGCAGTTCATGTATTTGTGTCTCAGGTGTAAAGTAAATTCATTTCAATTTAAAATCCTTAAATGTATCTAGCAGGGCTCAAAAATTATATTGCCCAACATACCTGGGGCTTGTAAAAATTCTGATTGGAAAATTAATCCTTATATGCCCGGCTTGGCATATAATTATTATAATTTTTTTTTATTGATTATTGGTAATTTTACTTGCAACTTATTATGTACTATTTATTTTAACTTCCATTTCTGTTTAATATTGAAATAATTCTTGTTTCAGATATAATGCTGTTAAATTTTTTGTCTGATTAATGCTATATGACAAATTTAAATATTTTTGTTATTTTCAATAAAAAACCGAACATTTAAAATTTTTTATTTGGACATCTATTTTTCAGACAAACATGACCGGCAGGGCATGTAAAATATTCAAGATATCAATTAGAATTCTTAATTATAATTAAATTGAAATATTAATTTGATTTCTTATTTCACCAGAAAAAAAACAATTAAAAAAACTTTAGATATTTTTAATTTGTTTTCTAAGTATTTGGTAAGACAACTATCTTTTATTCGGAAAATCAGCTTAATATAGGAACAGGCCAGAAAAATTTTAGATGCACATATGAGTTACTTGAAGGTTAAAGAGATCACCGTTTTTAATTGTCTCGGTTATATGGCGTTTTTTTATATTCTCTCACTAAGAGCGATATAACGAGGGGCTACTGTATTATTATTAATCATCGTTAACTTATTAAATAGTCAAATCTCGATAACTTGAATATTCCTTTATCTCGAAATTTTCATCGTTTCCCAAACTCTTGAGACTGTTGTGGAAACTTCCCCATAGCTCAAACTACCAATAACTCGTACATTTTAGCTGATCTCTTGGGACTTCAAGTTATTATGAGTTGACTGAATATTATTTTTTTATCATAAGCATAATTTTTTCAAAAATAGCTGTTTATTGACTTTACATATTTATGAACACTTAGCATTAGAAGTTTTTTTTTTTTCTGTTACAATAATCAAATGTTTTGTTATAGTAAGGTTGATGTTGTATGTCTCATAAGATGTAAGAAAACTAAGTTGCATATTTCCATCAAGATTGCATTATTTGTAATGATCAGTTTTTACTGAAGTTAAGAAGGAAAGAAAAATTATCTCCTCAAAAAATGTGAGAGAGGCAAAATATTCTATTTTTCTGTAATGATTTGATATGACACCTCATTACCCTTCAAGTGCTACCTATTTTATTTTAAATTAGTGGTACCCACATGGCTTTGCCCTTAGTAGAAAATTAAAAGGTCTTTTGGCTCGCCTGTATATTTATAAAAAATGTATGGTGAATCTCTCCCCAATTGGCTGGCCCATGTTCCTCGTTATAACTTGGTAGTTTACTCATCTATCTTATGATAATTTTGCTCGGGAAAATGTTCTTAAAATTGGAATAGAAAAAGAACAAAATCAAATTTTCGAAAAATCGCCTTGAGGTGCACACTCCCATGCTACAAACTAACTTTGTTCCAAATTTTATGAAAATCGGCTGAACGGTCTAGGTGCTATGCACGTCACAGAGATCCAGACAGAGCGACTTTCAGATGTATTATTACTAAAGATGTCATGTCATTTCAACTTAGGTTGGATCAAGCAATCATAAAATGTTGATGTGGTCTATGATGACTTGAACTTCTTTTATTAAAGTTATTAGCAATAATTAATTAGTTATTATTGAAGCATATATATTTAATGCAATTAATGTTATATATTAAATTAAATATAATTAAATTAAAATGTGCTGAAAAATTAGCCCAATTTTCTCAGCATCAACTTAGCAGTTTTTAGTTTTCCAAGTTTTAATCAGTTTTTGACATCAAAGTGGTTGAGAGTATTGCAAATAATATAATTTATACTTTCTGAAATAAAACCAAATGAAACATAAAAAAACTACTTCACTTACCTTTTAATCAATTTGAAACATTGAAAACAATATTTTTATTATTGTTGCACACTTAAGAAAGGCGGGGAAAAAAAGATTTCAAGACAATGTATGATTTTTCATGAAAATTTTCTATCACAATCCACAGGGTTGGCACGTTTTTGACAGGTGATGGTTTTATCTGGTTTTGTGTGCGTGACCGTGGGTTTTACTGTTGTGTCAAAAACCTCTTTTTGACACAATTGTCAAAAACTTGAATTCATGTCCAAAACATATCTGAAATTATAGACACACAAAATTACCTTAACAAGTGGTCCTTCATTCTAGAAATTTTGATTTCAGACTCTGAAGAAAATTTCTGAACTGTTTTATATTTTTAGATGATGTGCTATATATATAATAGTTTTTACTTCAACAAGCTGCTTCTTTGAAAAAAAAAAAAAGAGACTTTTTTCCGCCTGACTTCAATTTTGCTTTTAAAGCTTGTTTTGTCTTATTTAGAGACGTACCGAGTACTCGGTACTCGGCCAAATTTTGATCAGGCACTCGGCGAATGCCAAGTAGTTGTAAAAATTTATTTAGACATGGAAGTCTATACTACTATTGCAATGATTTCAAAATTCGTCACGTGTGTGTCGATGGTTCTTCTTAAAACATAATTGGAACTCGGTACTCGGCCGAGTACTCGGTCAAACTGCTACCCTACGTCTCTAGTCTTATTTGTGTCATTCAAAAAAAAAAGGAAATTTTAAGTTGCTCAAAAAAAAATCTTAATTTGTCGAATGATGTTCTGAATTTTATCGAATGATAAAATACAAGCATGAGCACAAACATGTATCTAAACATCATTAATTTTAAAAAAATCATAATAATAATAATTTTATTGTGCAGTCTCTAAATTTACCGAATCGCCAGAAAATTGTCGACAATGAACATTTTTGGTAGGTTAGTCACAGTGACCTGGACCTCCCATTGGGATGCCACAGCTTCAACAAGTGTTTTGAAACAATTAAGATTAAAATGGCAACAATTGAAGCCCTGTGTCTGTACATTGGTGCTTGGATTCGTAGTCGGTGAGGTAATGATGCGTAGGTTTAGAGGAAAATTCTAAACCGGTTAAACGATATAGGATGTACACTGGTTTTTACAATACATGGCCCAGCCCTAGCGGCCACTCCCTTAAACCTTTAATCCCCTTTTATTCAATTTTTTTTAAATAATAAGATTTAATTCACTTTTTTTTACTGTTTGAGACATATATAAATTGAGCGGGAAGAATCACTAAAAATCTAAAACTGAATACAACTTTTTCTTACCGTGGAATATTAGAAATAACAGATTGTGTGTATACGGAAGTCGTTTTTCAGCTCTTTTGATAATTAGACAGGTATATTGATAAATTTGATAGGCAATCAACAATATTGTACACACAAGAAATAATCATAATAAAACAAAATTAATTAATAATTAATATACAATCAACAATTCATTAATTAAAAATAGATAATTTTAACTAAATTTTACCTCAATCAATTCTTTTTCACACGTATTTTAATAAAAAGTTATCAAAAAAGTCTTCGGCTTGAAAGTTTTAAGCAGGTCTTTTATTAAACTTTATGTTAAACTGATTTTTGGATGATAATCAATAATAAAAGGAATTCAAACCATTCCTTTTGTCAATTTAATACGACAGTAAGTTTCTATTTTGTCATGCCAAAATGGGAGCTTTTATAATTTAGCTACAGAAAGATTAATCATGATCTCAAATTTTTTTTTTATAAAGATAAACGCAAAAAAAAAAAAAAAAAGAAGCATCGAATACATTCTGGCAATGCATTTTGTACGAATCCCTTGTGAGACCCAGCCTGCTGAGTAAGATCAAAATCGCATAGTACTGTACGAATCGCTAAGAGATATAGTACTAAAGAAAATTTTTAATGGTCAACTGTTTTTGAATATAAGTTTAGTGAAGTGCTACTGACTTCCGGAACTAAATAATAAACTGATATTCGCGGGGAAGATGAAAGATTAATACACATAATACTTATTTAACTAACAAGAGCAAAGAGCTGAAAATACACTTCCGTAAACAAACAATCAACATGGCGATGGCGTGGCTTTTGGCTGTTGCCATTTTTTCGTGAACAAGCATCGTCGAAACCTCCCGCCTTTTACATTGTGCGCATGCGCAGTATCTGATTGCATGGTGAACAAAGTATCAATTTTTAAAAAGCATGAAAAACTTATAATATTATGTCTTTTGTGCTCAAATGATGAATGTTTTTCGTTTTTCAAAAATTCTGTGAGGATCCACAGAAGTTTGTCAGCAAAAAGTCGTTCAAGTCTCTTTTAATATTGATTTTCTTTGACCTGGGTGTATCCGGGGGGGGGGGGGGGATCATTGCGCCATTAAAATTTTCAGAAGGGATTCTTTCAACATTTTTTTCGCTTCTTTGGGGGATCTCGCTTTTTCGGAAGTTCAGTAGTCGAGTTTTATAGGCTGACGAGAACAATGTAAGTTATACTAGGAGGAAAGAAAACAGCAAAAATCACTCTCACGTTCGTTTTCGAAAGCCGAGGGGGGGGGGCTAATGACGGGCCTGCTGTTTTGTTTGTCAGTAGAAAATTATAAAGTCTTTCGAAAATGGTTGAATTCACTTCTCAAGTACTATTTTTTAGAACGTTGAATTGCAATCATCATAGATTTAAAAAACCATGGGCGCCCATATGAGGGGGAATGGGGGGCTCAAGCCCCCCCTTCTCCTTTAGAAAGTAGAACTTTTTTGCTTTTAGTACTCTTTTCTTTACAAAAATGTAAAAACATTTCTTCTCCAGCCGTTAATGAATAAGTTATTAAAAATGTCAAATTTTAATTACTCTAATCAACTGAAAACGCGGTTCCCATGTGGAAAATATCTTGCAAAACCACAATGAAAATATCTGAGTCCCCTCCCCCTTCTTCAAATTTTGCATATGGGCGCCCATGTAAAAAGCTGTACATTACTAGAACTTTCCCTGCATAAAACCTGCTTTTAATTCTCCTTCGAAAAACCTGTACTGATGTCAGTAGGAAATTTTCTAAGTTCAAATTATTCTCCAGTGACTGCATCTACCTGTCAAATCCCTGTGTTGTTTTATGCAAAGTTAAATTACCCTCCTAAAACCTGTTTATTACCTGCATTGTCCCTGCATTAAACCTGTATCCAAGTTTTCCCTTTGAAAAACCTGCATTAACCTTCCTAAAACCTGTAGTTCAATGCAGGTTTTATGCTGACATTTTTTCCTGGGATGTTTCATTGTATAAATTAAATTTATTTTTGAAAGCATGCCAACATTTAACACATACCTCTCAGGTTATTCTTCCTGTGTTTGGGTTTCAATCCTTTTGCCTCTTGTAAATATTTTAATATTTTTGACTATCAGATGTTACATGTAATATATCAGACCCTTTGACCTTAGCCCTGGCTTAGGGGTAATACTTTACTGCTAAAGCAGACGCTAGTTTGCTATATGCTACCTTAGATTAGCTTATTTTGGTTTTATTTTAATAATAGTTATTTTAATTTTGTTTTACATACTTATTTAATTTTTGCAAGCTTGATTTTATTAATCTCTGGATTATCTATTGTTACTGATATTTTAATATTACATTATTTGTATTTAAAATGCCGTATTTTAAGTTGAATTTATATCAGTCATGATCTTAAATGCCTACTAAAATACTTCAGTAAGATTTTCTATGTTACTAACTGGTGCTGCTTGATATGTTGGGCAACATTCAAAGACTTTATGTTAACACATAATTAATCCTCGCCACAATTCAAAAACTCTAATATTTTAAAGTTTTGTATATGTTTGCAACTAGCACAGATTTTCACACAGAGAGCGGTATAAAGCCTGTTTAGTTGCTGGCAAAGGCTTTAAACTTCCTTAATGTGGATTCTGCATCTGTAAAAGATGAGTGGAGAGTACTACTGCCAATTGGTAATTTTTTATCCTTCTATTAATGGTCATCATGAAAAAGTCATGTTTCAAGATATTTTATTGTGTGGTTGTGTCACAAGCTGTATTTTTTGAGTTAGCAAATTTAAAAAAAAATTATTGGGGAAAATCAACTTCACGGATTCAAAATGTTGAACATGTCAGGATTCAACTTATATGTTGCTCTGAGAAGACTACTTAGGCGACTATTTTTTACATTTCAGGCTACTGAAACAACTATTTTCAAGCAAAATTTTGGTGAGAGCCCTATTTAGTGAACTTAATGGTGCTCCCAGTTGGATCTTTCAACAAAACAATGCACAGATACATACTTCTTACTGTACAGAAAAATGGCTCTACTCAGCTCCGATTGCAATCCGATAGAGAACTTCTAGGGATTGTCTTGCTTGACTTCTACAAGAAGGGGAGACTGTATTATTCAATGTAAAAGCTCAAATTAGAGATTTAGAAAACCTAGGGCACATTCACTCCCAAAACCTTCCATAATCTTGTGTTATTAATTGGAAATCACATGTTCCATCTCCTCATGGGCAATGGACATACCACAGACTACTAAAGAATTGATCTGATTCGTGAAATTTAAATATTTTATTAGTTTATCCTTAATGAGTTGTCTAAATTTGGCATTTGAAGTAGTAATATAGTTTTGATGCAATAAAAAGATCAGACCATTCTGGTGTATATGTTTCATTTTATTAAAATATTTATCCTGTGCTCTAACATTTAGATCACACTGTACATTTCCTCCTATGCTAAATAATCCTTCATTTTATTCATTACTTCACATATTATTTGAGTTTACTCAATACTGTGTAATGTTTAAACTATAATTATTTCCCATTACTGTATAATTTATGTGTGTGCATTAACTATGTATGTTAATAATATTTTGATTTTTTTTCTTTTTTAAGAGTAATAGATGGTCTTGAGACTCTGGATGAATTAGAAAAACTACCTGTCAATCCAAAGACATTTCGTCCTTTGACAGACACCAGGCTAAATTCAATTACAATTCATGCGAATCCATTTGCAAAATAAAGTGCTATTCTTTTTACGAATATGAATGTTTTATTTTAAAAGATTAAAGCATTACTTATTTTCAAAAGCAAGTTGTTTTATCTTTCATGAAAATGTATGACACTTTAAAAATCTATTTGGTAAAATTGTAAACTTATACAAGCTTAATTGATTTAATGTGCCCTTCATAAGTTAGAAATTCTGTATAAAAAATTTTAAGTATTTCAATTGTATTCATATTGTGTATTATAAATTCTGTTAGCCAATTAGAAAAAGTCTACTATTATTAAAAGTGAAATGTTATTAAATGAAGTATAAATTACTTTATAAAATATCCACTTTATTTGGGCTTCAATGTTAGAGCACAGGATAAAGACAATTCAGATTTGTCCAGGAGGAGAAGGGGGGACATGGGCGGATTTATGGGGGGCAGAGGGGGGCAATGCCCCCCCCCCCAGTTTTGGGAAGACTATGTAATAACAACACATCTTCCAAAAATTAAAAAGAAAAGTTATTTTTTCTTTTTTCAATAGTTCAGAAGGGCATGGGTGGGTTTATCGGGGGGGGGGCATAGGGGCAGTGTTCCTTCAGTTTTGGAACGACTTTATGTAGTAGTAACAACGCATATTCCAAAATCTTAAAATAAAAAAATCATGACTTTTTCTTTTTTGAACAGTTCGATGAAAATGAAGAGAAAAGCGAATGTTGTTTTCTGATGGGAGAAAAGAAATGGGGAGGGGGGGGGGGAACAAACATTGAATACAAATAATACAGCTGTCACTAGGGTGCTGAAAATGTGTCTAAATTCACTATTTTGAACTTAAAACCATTTGGGCAAGTATATGAATGAAAATATAGGCTAAACGAGCTATACATTAAGCTACAATACTTATAATAATTGACGATTATTTTAACAAATTAGAACCTAAAGCAAAGGGGAAAAACTCCTCCCCCCCCCCCATTCGCGCTAACAGAACGATCTACTCGTTATGATTTGTGTCCACATTTAAAGTATTATTTGTGCATAATATTTATGCAGACCCCGAAGAGTTCCTATTTTTCCTACTTTTTCCTACTTTTTAGAGCTCTCTCCTTATTTTCCTACTTTTTCCTTTTTTTTCCTACTTTTTCTTTCTTTAGTATAGCACTTCTAATTGTGCATTGATTCTTATTTTTACAATGCCGCGCCGATAATTTTCTGCATGTTTTGATTTTGAAAAGTAAAAGGAACAAGCGGATCCTTAGCTTTTCATTGAATGACTAGACTATAGTAATTTCTGGAAGGAACGCCGCGGCGTTTGTGTGTTTAAAAATTTATTTTCGTCAGTGACTTTTTTTGCTGTTGCGGCGTTTATGATCGACTTTTCTTTTTATCGCCCTGACTTCAGTCCTACTGTATTAACGAAACTAAAAAAAATAGATACTGGCACATTCTGATGCAATTATATATTATTTACCCATCAATCAGAAGCTTTAATTACAGTAAACGGCCGACTGTTCAAAAAATGCGGGAAAAACCGAATTTCCTATTAGCCAATTTTTTGTATGATTACAAGTGAAATGGAGCTCTATTTAAACAGAAAGGCAATGTAAAACCTTAAAAGGACATAAGGAAGCAAAAACTGAAAAACTTGTATACTGTACATATTTTATTGATGTTAGTACAACATAAAAGCGACATCTAACAGAAATTCGCAAAAATGGACCACTTCAAAAATAATCGCGGAAACTTTTTTCGTACATAAATATGATTATTGTTCATTCTAAATCGTAAACATGATTATAAAATTTATAAAATTTCATTTTCTTTCCTTGCAAAGAGTGTATTTGCAAAAAAAAAAAAAAAAAATCAATAAAATAAATAAAGCGGCAAAACCTGGATGGGCAAAACGTTCCCGGTTTTTGGAGAAAAATCGGAAATCAATTTAAATGCAATATTTCGTTTTTATTTCTTCTCATTTTCAAAAGTTGGGGGATAGAGCTACAAATTAATATGTATTTTTTTTCTTTTTAATGGGTATTTTCTACTCTAATATATCATCAATATCGAGGAGTTGCTCATCATTTTTATGTGCTGTGTTTCTGGCAATGCGACATTTCTGAGCATTTAAAATTTTTTTGACAGACTCTTAACTTTTCGGGGTGCGGCAATTATACCGATGCGGCGTATCTACTGTAAGTTATTGTACTTATTGCGCCTGATCAAAGGGAGGGGGGAGAAAGAGATATATGCAGGCATTTGATGCCAAGTGCTCCCCCCCCCCTCTCAATTTCGTGAACAATTTCCGAATGAATATTTTTGTTGTATGGTGAAGATTGAGATAAACTATTTGCCTTCCCTTTTATGTACATAGAAACATTAGTAACTGATCTTTGTCTTTGATAAAAATGTTATGTTTACCATGCATGGATGTTTCCTTTTATATTCGTGCCAAAAAATTTCGGAACAAGAAGGAGGTAAAAATCATCAAACCATTAAAACAATATTCGTTTTTATTGCTTGCTTAAAATTAGAACTGACTCATCACTTTGATTCCCTCCCCCGACCCCCCCCCCCCCCCCCGAGGTGGCTAGCGAAGGATGTATACTGAATGCAAATTTTATCTGCAAACAAAAAAAAAAACGCACAAACATGTATAGCTAAGCATTAATTTTCCAAAGCCAGGGAGGGGAGAAATTAACCCCCATAAATGACGTGCCTGAAACAAAAATGTATGTTGAATGCTAAAAATACATAACATAGTACGAACCCTTTAGTTGACTTATTTCGTTATTTAGTTTAATTATTTTGTTATAAATTTTATGCCCCATATTTAAGAACACATTTATTTTAGTTCTGTATTTTCAGTCGTTTTCCTTTTTTTTTTCAAATTCAAACATCTGCCTCTGATTATGCAAGAATGCATGTCAACTGCTGGTTATTTTTGACTAAAACTAATTTAATATTTGCTTTGCTTTTGTATCATAGTTTATGATAACAGGAGCTGAAAGTGATAGTATTTTTAAATGATAAATGGATGCTCTTGAAGGAATGTTTTCGTTTTTGACAAAACAAATCTGAAATAAAAATGGTTTTATTGAACCAAAATAGGAGTTTGATTATTATTATTTATTTATTTATTTATTTATTTATTTGTGATCGCTATATTGCATTTTATTCTTTCACACTTAAAAATTTTATTACTGTATTGGTGAAAGGTGTTTCTTTGTTTAGATTTTATTTTCATATTTTTGTAATTACTATCTTTGTTTCCACTAGTTTATTTTCCATACTAATGATTGTCAGTCGTCTTGACGTGTGTGTAGTCCTATCTCTTCCTATTTTTTCCTACTTTTCCTACTTTTGATTCCTTATTTCCTACTTTTTCCCCTCAAAAAACCACTTCGGGGTCTGAAAATAGGAGTTTTATTATTATTATTTATTTATTTATTTATTTATTTATTTGCGATCGCTATATTGCATTTTATTCTTTCACACTAAAAAATTTTATTACTGTATTGGTGAAAGGTGTTTCTTTGTTTAGATTTTATTTTCATATTTTTGTAATTACTATCTTTGTTTCCACTAGTTTATTTTCCATACTAATGATTTTCAGTCGTCTTGACGTGTGTGTAGTCCTATCTCTTCCTATTTTTTCCTACTTTTTTTAAGCGATTTTTTTCCTACTTTTCCTACTTTTTTAACTTTTAATTCCTTATTTCCTACTTTTTCCCCTCAAAAAACCACTTCGGGGTCTGATTTATGTTCTTAGTAGATTAATTGGCTTTTTGAAAAATTCTAAAAAACATAGTTTTTTTTTTTCCTTTCTCTCTCTCTCTCTCTTTAAAGAGAGAGAGAAAATAAATACTATCGCATACTGAATAAATTTCAGTTATCTGAGTGTTCTGATTAAATGAATCTTTTTACTTAGAGAGAGGGTACAATTTTACTTACTTTATAAATACTGTTTAAAAAGTAAGGTAAGTCATAATCGTCAAAGTGAGTCAGTCCATGTCATTATTGAAAACTATTGAAATAATTGAGTCATCAAAAGTTTTGGAAAAATTTGCTGAAATTTTATAAAAGTCTATAAAAACCTAACAAAGATTTGTAAAATTGTAGAAATCCTTTAACCGTAAAAACTGACGAATTTTCGTAAAAATTACAAAAAATCAAGCAAAAATCTGCACGTAAGAGTGAATTACAAACAGGGCCGAATTTGCCTATAAGATAAACAAACTATTGCTGAGGGCCCTTTCTTTGAAGTGGGGCCCTAACTCCCAAAAAAAATTCATGATTCGTTCCTTAAAAAATGGAAATTGCTTGAAAAAACTAATTTCATTTTTAAGTGCTTGAAAACCTTGAATATTTGGAAACGTGTGGCTACAAACCTTAAATTTTAAAAGAGGGGGAGGAATGCCAAAATATGTTAAATTCAGCTCCTTGCCACATCCTGTATTAAAAATGTAAAAATCACGGTTCTCACGTTTGTAACATATTATTTGAAATAAATTTTTGTGACTCACATGTTTCATATTTTGCTATTTATTCAATCCCGAATGCAGTATTTTGGAAAAAATTTTTGTATCGATTGCTTTTATCTTACTTCTTCTGCATATTGTCTATCTGTTGAGCACGGAAAAAAATACACACTACTTCTATTTCTTTTCGTTTTCTGCCCCACTTGCAACTGAAGAAAAGTTGTCATGAGAAAGGTATGGTTTCTTTTTTCTTTTAAATTTAAAATAGCTAGTTCTTACAATGTTAGAACAGGACTGTAAAAATTTACAATCAAGTACGAATATATCAGACTAGAAAGTACAAATGAAGTGCGTTAAATAATTTTATTTATTCTAGAGTAATTGAAAATAATTAGATAAGTCTTTGAAAATCCTAAGCAAAGTGGGCTCCAATTACTTCTACACCATATTGTTAATCTGTTTGGCCAGGAAAAAAAATGATGCACTACCTCTATTCCTTTCCGTTTTCTGCACTACTTATAATTAAAAAAAGTTTGTTGTAATGAGAAATCTATAGTTTACTTTTTCTTTCGAACTTAAAATGGCTGTTTCTTACAAAGTTTGAACAATGCTGTACAACTGTATAATCTAGTTATTAATTTCTATGTCTATCCAATTAACCTTTATAAGGCTTCAAAATGCGGAATTTTATATCCATTTTACAAAATTTCCTTCGGGGGAGAAACCCCGAAGGAGAAGCCCCGAACCGGCCCCCTAAAATTGGAGATATTCTATTTCCCTCTTAAAAGGTAGCCCTGCGTCACTCTCGATACCAGCTCCCTTTCTTAATGTCAATTCAAAAAGGACAGCATGAAAACACACATTAATGAAAACGACACACAAAAAAGTAAAGCATGGCGGAGGGATATCAAGTATATGTAAAGTAAACTCTTGAAAATTCAGAAGTCCAAAGAAACCGGATAAAACCTTCGAGTTATCGGAGGTTCCTTTCCAAGCCTTCTGAGGAACAATGTTAATTTTCTTTTTTCAGGAAGAGTGCATAATGGATAGGCTATAACAGTTATAGTTTTGATGATATTAATTATTAATACTATGAAAAAATATCCTTACAAAAAATAAATTTTATCAAGATACTTCAAAAGGGTAGGTTATTTTTGACTGCTTACATTTTTTTGTGGCAGCTGAAAACGTCATTAAGTTGGTATGTTGTAAGCCCAATTTCATTTCACTTGATTTCAGTTTGTATTGCTTTTAAACGTCTTTTGGTCCAAAAAGCAGATTATTTGAGTCATTTAGAAAATAATGGCTGCATTTTTCAATTTTGCCATAACTTTAAGCCTCTCAAAGATTTGCAAGCAATAAAATTTTAGGTCGTCAGTCACAGCAAAAAGTAGCCCAATTGGTTACTCCTCACATAATCTAGCAACATTGTTTGCATTAAGGAGCACTATTTTAAATAAATTATTCCCTTTGCACAAGCTGGTAAGCAAAGCAATGTGTGAAAGGAAAAAAAAAATTATTAATATTTTGACTGCATTTTAATGCATAAATTGGAAACGGAACTCTTCTATGAGGTAAAAGGATCGTTTACTCATCCTTCTGTTTTGTTGCAAAATAATCCAACAATAATCAGATAAATTGTAAATAACTAATAGTAATAACTTACTTGAAACTTCGGAGTGGAAATAAAAGATAGTATTTTTTGTTTCCTTTTTTTATGTAAGATACTCCTACTTTTTTTTTTTTTTTTTTTGAGTTTATATCCGAGAAAAATTTTATTATTTACGATACACGCCAAAGCAAACAGGTTCCCCTACGAAATACTAAATTTTCCCCGACAGAGGAGCAATTGCCCCCCTGCCCCTCTCTTGGAGCCACGTCTGAGTAAATTAGAACCCCTAAGGTACAGACCCCGAAGAGTTCCCATTTTTCCTACTTTTTAGAGCTCTCTCCTTATTTTCCTACTTTTTCCTTTTTTTTCCTACTTTTTCTTTCTTTAGTATAGCACTTCTAATTGTGCATTGATACTTATTTTTTCAATGCCGCACCGATAATTTTCTACATGTTTCAATTTTGAAAAGCAAAAGAAGCAAGCAGATCCTGAGCTTTTCATTGACTGACTACATTTAATTTCTAGAAGGAACGCCTGCGGCGGATTTTCGTAAGTGACTTTTTTGCGGTTGCGGCGTTTATGATCGACTTTTCTTTTTGTCGCCCCGACTTCAGTCCTATACTGTATTAACGAAAATAAAAAGAAATAGATACTGGCACATTCTGATGCAATTATGTATTATTTACCCTTCAATCAGAAGCTTTAATTAAAGTAAACGCCCGACTGTTCAAAAAATGCGGGAAAAACCGAATTTCCTATTCGCCAATTTTTTGTATGATTACAAGTGAAATAGAGCTCTATTTAAACAGAAAGGCAATGTAAAACCTTAAAAGGAACATAAGGAAGCAAAAAATGAAAAAATTGTACACTGTACATATTTTATTGATGTTAGTACAAAATAAAAGCGACAGTTAACACTAATTCGCAAAAACGGACCACTTCAAAAATAATCGCGGAAACTTTTTTCGTACATAAATATGATTATTATTCATTCTAAATCGTAAACATGATTATAAAAATTTATAAAATTTTATTTTCTTTCCTTGCAAAGACATTTTGCAGGCAAGAAGTCATTTATGCCAGGACAGTGGAAAAAATGGCAAGAACAGAATTAGAGAAAGTTGAATTGAGTTCTGTTAACAAAGATATAAGAATGAAATTTTTTAGCTATCAATTTTATTATTTATTACATTTATTTATAATTAGCAAAATTTGCGTTTAGTAACAACGTAATCCTTTTAAACCTCCAAAACAACATGTTGCAATATAATGCAGTAAAATTTTTCTATGAGCCTAATTCTTTTAAACATAAAATTTCAGATAAGTAAATTTTTTAAAAAATTAGGTTTGGCACATTTCTGCCAAAGGTAGAAAACAAAATTCTAAAAGTGTCCTGGCAAAACTATTTTTTGCCCATATTTGCCAAAGTGGCAAAACTAGATTTGCTTCATTTATGGGGATTGGATATAACGTGTTCAATATCATAGTAATTTTAACTGCATTCTAATAATTTTCATGTTTTTGTGCCTAAAATATTAAAATTTAATTTTCATATTTTTGTAATTAATATCTTTGTTCCTACCAGTTTATTTTTCATACTAATGATTGTCAGTCGTCTTGACGTGTGTGTTGTCCTATCTCTTCCTACTCTTTTAAGTGATTTTTTTCCTACTTTTTAAACTTTTGATTCCTTATTTCCTACTTTTTTCCCCTCAAAAAACCACTTCGGGGTCTGAAGGCAGAACTACATGCAGTATACCATCAGACACCCGATTATCACATCCAAAGACTGCAGTTTCTCTTATTAGAACTCCTCTGTCTGGACTAGCTGGAGGCAGATGTCATCTCATTGAAGCTGAGAGTGCCAAAAAAAAAAAAACTGGTAGATATAAAATGAATTTATCTCAACAGCGAATGTCCGCAGCATGGTACGGTTCGATTCGTAGCGGTAATTTACTGCTAAATACTCCTATCCCCATTTTATCCCTCGTAGTCGAAAATATTCTAAAATTGCGTTTTTGAAACTTTAATTTTGAAAAAATGCAGAGTTCCTGAACCCTATCCCGCTAATATCGTCGATGATCGCCCACAATTTCAGTTATAGAAGTTCAGTTTCTAAAACTTTCTGGGCTGCAGTTCCAACACCATTCCTTCCATTCAACTGAGCTGCATTTCTTCCTAAAGCAAAAAGAATTTCTTACACAAAATTTTTATTTTTTTCTTGTATAGGGTATAATGTGTGAGTTTATACCAACAGAGATTGAAAAGAAACATATTTTAGAACGAACTACTCCTGCGTAGGAAATCGCTGCTTTTTAACATTTATTTATTTATTTTTGAAATTTTCTCCCGTTACTCCCTTAACAAACGTAAAAGGAGGTTGTTGAGAATTCACATTCCATATAGTCGGTGGTCAGACTGTATTGATATACAAAGCTACTTATGTATGAATAATAATTAGATACACTTTATACATTAAGGTTTTACTTATACTTTAAGCTCTCGCATGATATTGCTTTTGCGTAGGATTAAAAAAAAGAAAAAACTTAATTTTCCTACACTAGAAACAGTGTTCAAATTTTTAGATCAAATATTTTTAATGCTGAAACATTAGCCTATTTACGCAGTGAAAACACTAAAGATTTGATGTCTGTTTTATTATCAGTACATTGGATGTATTGCACAAAAATTAAGTACATTCCACGCATTAAAATGGTATTCTTGAATGATCTTTGCTCAAACTTTATGGATGAATACGCTTAAATATTGGTAGAAGTAAATTATTACTTTTTATCAGTCGTTTAGAATAATATGTCGAAATTATATTCATAAACACTTCTGATTTCTATGCTTTTTAACTAATAGATAGTAAGATTAAATATTTTTGCATTTGTCCTTTAATTATAAAACTAATTTATTTTATTGCTCTTATTCAATCCACTTAAGTGTTAAATTATACGTAATAGTGTGATTACAACATTGCTATTAAATAGACATTTAAAAAAAATCTAGCTATAATCTAGTTTTATGTAATTAGTGATATTTATTTATGTTATTAGCTAAAAAAAAGTTTGCCAGAGAAATTACACATTTCAAAATGTTTCTGTTACACAAAAAATAAAATAAAATATTATCAGCATCACCAATTACGAGCACAGAATAAAAATATTGCACACTGATAACGCATGTCGATTAACAGAGCACATTCTTATAATAAAACTGAAACAAATGATTTAAAACTCTTTCAGCAGTTGGAAAGATGATTTTAATGACTATGCATTTCTTCAATACTGCAAAAGCAAATATAGCGTTAAAAGTCTCGATTAATAATAACAATGAAAAAACATTTTTTGAAATCTGAACCAAAACGATTTTGAGCAAAACTTGGAACATCATGAAATAGGAATGCACAGTAACTTATTAACACGCGCCAACGAGATATATAGACAGAGTATGCAAAAAAAAAAAAAAAAACTTTTAAGAAGTCATGGAATTCGAATGCCTCTCGTAACAGCTGCCTAAACATTATGCAACATTAGCTAGTCTGATGAAAATCATGTATTCTTTTACAAAATTAAAAATTCTCAAAAAGGTTGAGAAAAAGTTAGAGATAACGTAACGCGCAAATAGAAATATTTTATTCAGTTATACTGTATTTTATAGCATTAAACATAATTTAGTTAATAGTATTCCTAATACAATTCGCAACTCCAGAGCTCGAATACGCTACCTTGCGGTGATAAACAATACTAAAGAAAAAGGTAAAACATTCCATTCTACGTGTTTTCTTTGGGGTAAATTACAGGCTTCAAACTGTTTGTGGTTTAATGTAATTTCAGAAGAATAGCAAAGAAAGCTTCCCACAAACACGATGAAAAATTACTGTGATTCACTAAGCGTCAAAGCAAGTTGTAAGTTGTTTGTTTTACCCTTTTCATCCGCCATTAGACTGGCTGCAGCGCCCCCTATAGTTTATTGGAGTTGCGAATTGTTCTCATTTGACCGTTCTGATGTCCTATGATTTTATTTCTTCCCGCCTTCCTCTGCAGCACCACCGTCGATCAGCCCCTTCCGATGCTGCTCCTCTAGCTAAAACCGTCTCCAGGTTTGCGTCTACATCCTGCACACACCCGCATGCCTACACACGGTAGCATACATACACACACGCATGCCTACACACATGAATGCCTACACACTAGCATACATACATGCACCTATACACACACACGCATACATACACACACCTACACTCATGCATGTCAAAATTCAAATTAATTTTTTTTTGAGCAATCACGATTGCTTATTGTCCTCACTTGACCGTCTTTGATGTTTGGTTCCTTTTTCAGCTTGGACCAGATGCCTCGGCAGCACCACCTAGAGTCCCTATATGAAAACGTAGTTTTCAGAGTTGCGACAACGCGGTATCATTTTCCTATTGGTCGAAGACCGCCTGAGGCAGTGTTTCTTCTTCTCCCGTAGGATTAACATGGAGCGTATGACAGTGCTGTGGAAAAACCCAGAATCTGGAAAATTAAAGGTGAGTCCAAGATTTTAATGCTCATATTACTGTTCTACAATGTTCAAATTATAAGTGTGTAGCTTTACTTGAGTGAGTCCATTCCTATTTCTTTAACTATCGCGTAATTATATCAAGAACATGTGTTCCGGTGTTCTAAAATTCCCTTCTGACACTTTATTTGGGTCTTTTATAGTTAGTTTTCCTGTTAAATCATTTAATCGAATCACAACATTATTGAAAAACAACACTTTAAGACAAGGCAAAAGTTTAAATTGTGTAAATTAAATTTTTTTAACGATAGATCTCTGTATTCGGTTTGGCGCGATCAATTTCGTGCTTGGCGACGAGTGGAAGTAAACAAAACATACACTTGTGATGTACGTGAGGATGTCTTCTTAACTTGTGATTTGTATTATAAATGCTGTATGTTGCAGAAAATTTTTATTTTAAATAAATGTGACTTGATATTAAAACCCATTTTAACTTATGTTTTAATTTTAGGGTTTTTATTTTTCCTGCTCATTGACAAAAATTTTGTATCGTTTTTAATATTCCTTCAAGCTATAAAACTCCAAGTTAAATCTTCTCTTTATGCAACGTAAGTATTTACAGTGTCAAATTTTCGTTTTTTGAAAGGAGATGCAGAGGAAATAAAATGCTTATAAATTATAGAACTTTCAATGCTTGCTGGCAGTATCTTTTTAATAACATTTAGATTTAAGGAAAAATGATTTGTTATGATTTTCTGCCAAATATTTATTAGTTAAAAATCGTAAAAAAAAATGTCAATTCGATTATGAAATTAATGTCACTACATGAATTTGCCAAAGCGTTTGAAGTGGATATGAAGTAGAATACTTGCTTGGCACACGGCAGTTTTTATCGATTTTTTGATTTTTTAGGTTGAGCGAGCCAATTTAAAATGTACTATTTTATAAAAAATTTAATGAATTGTAGGCAGTTTTGGTTATTTTGGTAATTTACTCTTTTTTATTCAACAAGCATGTCACTCGCTGTGTGTTCCATCATAAACAGAAAACTGAGATGTTCTAAGTTCGTTTCAAGTAGTGTGTTGGTACTTTTTATTATGCTCTAATTAGGGTTTACTAATTTTAAGGTTGCCGAGTTATTTCCTTTACATGCTACTCTTTCTTTATCACCTGAAGAATAAAGTACATGCTATCACCCCGCTTCAGGTTAGTAAAAATTTCTATTTTTATTGAGAAAATGATTTTTAAATAATTATCGCCATGATTGATACATAATTAAGTTTTAACAAATGTTGAATTACCTTTGAGATCAGGACCGTTATCATGGGTTTTTGAGATTGTAAAAGTCCTCCCAGCAACAGCTCTTGTTTGTCAGAAATTGGGTACATTTAAAATTTTGCGGGTTGAAATATCAATACTTTTATGATAAAATGCTGAATCAAAGATTTTTTAAGTGAAACTTTTTGCGCGAGGACTTTGAAGTTATGATCCTTCCTTTTTGTGTGACGAAATGTGGTGGGGATAAGCAATGTCGGTTAGAAGGAAAAAAGTGGCTTGCTTGCCTTCAGGTCTTGGAGAAAAGTGAGACATTACACTCTTCTCGCTTCCTTTCTCATTTTGTACGGTTGCATGTACTGCGTTCAGGCAGCGCAGAGATCAATATGTACATTTGTTATTACTTACTTTAGTTATCGTAAACAGATCATTTCTCTTCTTAAGAAGGAAGAAGATGATCATTATCAGTGGACACATTTATATAATTTTATGTAAAAATATGAATAAGAAACACAATCTGTTCAAAAGTGTTTGATGAATAGTTAAAATGTTTCACGTCTATCGTGTGTCATTATGACACAACGTGTTTCTTGGTATCAAACTTTAGAAGAATTCTACTCTTCTAGATCAGCAGAAAAATAAAGTACATGAAGCTCTCACCCCACATCAAGTTCGTAAAAATTTCGATATTTGGTGGGAAAATGATTTTTAAATAATCCTATCTCAATTAATGTGGAGTTAAATTTTAACTATTGTGGAATTGCATTTTAAAATAAAGGCTGTCATCGTGGGGTTTTGAGATTATCTGTAAAGATCAGGGTTCAAAAATATCCGATATTTTGATATACAGTTGAGTCCAGACTTATGCGAGGGATGCGTTCCAAGACCCCTCGCGTAAGTCGAAATTTCACATTGTGGAAAAAGGTATGTGTAAAAACTTTTATAAACATAACCAATCATTTTAGACACGTGTAAATACAACCTTAAACAGTTAAAAACCTTTTCTTAACCATACCTTACTGTTTCTTACATAAAGAACTGAATTTTTATTTGTATTTAAAAAAAAAGCCGTTTTATTCAACATAAAATACTGCTATGATGCACAGAAACAATGATCAATGGGAAAGAAAGACATAAAATAAACCAGTACTGTACGTACGGCATGTAGTAAGGAGAGCAAATGCCCTATAGTTGTACTGTACAGTTGATTCAATAATGATATTTGTAACTTAAAAAAAGTGAAAATGATCATTTATGCTGTTGTTATTCTAATATATTTTTAAATACAGTTGTTTCATTGGTTCTTTTATAAGTTTCCATCTATGGCATTACCCCTCTTCTTGGTTTCTTTAATTTACAATAAAAAACAGCTTCCATTTTCATAATTTTTGCATTTTGCTTGGGTACTATTACTCGGTGAACTTTTATGGATTTCCTTTTCTTGACTTTTAATTGTACGTATGGAAGATTCACTCATACCATCATACCTAATTGTTGTGCTACCCTTCGAAGCATTTTTTAGTTCAGCTTCAGCTTTTCAAGAAGCTTTACCTTTTCTTTAATTGTCAGAAACAATCTCTTTTTCTTTCTATCTTCACCAACTTTAGATAAAGCAGCACTCCTAGGTGTCATTATATTTCGTTAACTTTCGCATTTAGAATGAAAAAAAAATAATGGAAAATGAGAAGTAATTATTTATATAAGCGACAAAAGACTAGTACAGTGTGGGTTCTTCTGCTCTCAGTGATTCTAAAGGGATGAAGGTCCATTCACGAAAAACAACTTACTCACTGCGGTTCCTTTCCGAAAATTTTCATTTTGCGGGCAAGGAATTCGCGCTAGCTCAAAAATTCTTTACTGTTGAAAAAATCGCGTTATTGCCATTTCGCTTAAGTCGGATCACTTTGTAGCGGGAGTCGACTGTATATTGGATATTTTGATATTTATCCAATGTTTCAACCAATTACAAAATAACGTGTTTAGTAACTGCTTCCTTAAATCAGAGTTATTTATTTTCTTATATTATTATTATAATGCATCAACTTTGAAAGTAATTTTTCTTTCATTATTTATATTCATTTATTACATGTTCATGATTTTGCCTCACCCACTCAAAAAGTAATTCAATTGCATCCGAGTTCATTTCAACCACTCATAAAAATAGATATATCTGTAAATGAATATTCAATTTATCAGAGCTTATCTTAATTTGTTGAGGTCTTTAGAAAATCAATACTTTTGTCAGGAAATAGAACATTGAAATTAAGGGGAATTCAAATGCTCTAAAACAGTGGTGCCCAACATACGGCTTTCAAAACTGATTCATGTGGCCAGCTAAAATATCAGGTACAGATAAATGAATTTGCTAAAAAATGTGGCTTTCTTTTAAAGAATTTAAATTCAAGCATCAGTATATTAAAGTCAGACCAAACAACGTAAGTAGAAGCACAAATTTATAAATTACAGCAGACACGTGTTTCGGCGTTACAGGGAACGCCTTTTTCAATGCAAAAATAATGAGCTTATGGATGAAAAGACATCCGACAAAAGATATATCAGTATATTGCATTCCCTATATTTTTACTTCACTTAAATTTATATATTAAAAACAAACAAAAACAGTTTATGGTTAATTTCTTTAGTATGCACTCACATTTTTTCCAATCACAGTCACAAGTAAGCGCTTTGATGAGGTAGTGGCATTCATGTAAAAGTTGAATTCATTGAAGTTGAAAAATTGAAAAAATTGAACTCATGTAAAGACAGGAGTTCAATTTTTTTTTTCGCAATCTTGACTAAAACCATTAAAAAAATTAATTCATAGTTTTCTGAAAAGTACTGAGGACTGCTGAAATACCGCTTTCTGGAATAAAATTTGTTCAATATAACTACCATGTGATTTCATTATAGGATTTGTAGGACCATAGGAGCTATTTGTTGATCAAAAAATAAATTAAAAAATATTAATATTCAAATATTTGGAACCCGTACAACATGCCCCACTGTCCAATGTGCCCCACCTTCCCCTACAATTTTGTTGTGGATATTCCTAAGTAAGGTGCAGAAAAAACAAGCAAGTTTTCTCACGGTTCCTAAAAAATTTAGAATCACGAACGTTCATTACTTATTTTAGTCATCATAAACTGATGATTTCTCTTCTTAAGAGCAAAGATGATGCACAGTAACAAATATGTACATAACTAAATGAAAAACAATCTATGCTAGTCAAAAGAGATTGATGAATTAGGTAAAATATTCCCCTGTAATATGTGTTTTACTTTCTCAAGTGTTTTTAAAACACATCCTGTTATTTGAAATTAAATTTTACAACACACTTAATGCAAAGTAGTTGAAATGCAGTTCTATTTCTATTAAAGTGTGTTTTATTTATTTTCCATTTATAATTTTATGAACTAGTTTAAAAAAACATTCCTACCAATTGTGTTCAGCCGTATTGATGATTTAGCACATTTGAAGAGTTTTACTTCTGCTTTTAAATTTATTTGCCCTTAATGTTTAAGTTTCTTCCAGATATTCTGCAACTTGAAGCAAGCTCAACTACTAGCTGAATGGCCCTGATGCAGATGTTCTAGAAAACTCATGATAGTATTGTACTGTTCACTTAAAGAATTGTATAATAGAATGATCTCCAATATTTAGTTTACAAGGATGTCCAGAAATCATTTTCCAAGTTTTCTTAGCTTGACAGCTTTATCAAAACTAATGAAGTTGTTTAAAAAAATAAAAAACTTCCATACATAATATGCCATTCATGTTTGTTATGCTTCTTATTATGCTGATGACTTCAGAAAATATGTTGCCGAAATGGTCTTTGGACTTTCAACAATGACACACAAACCAACAAAAATTCTGTGTTTAAATGCTAAATAGTGTAATTAAATAAAATTTTGATCTTCTTCATACAAACAGTGCTGTATTTCTGATTTGTCACGCTTATTATCATATTTATTATCATTCATTTGTATAATAATATTGAAATGTAAAGAGGTAAAACAAACAATTTTGCAACAGAAATTGAGAAATAGCTGGAATTCTGTTTTGATTCTCTAAATTTAGAGTTTTGAATTTGTTTTGTAAAACAAATGCTTTAAGGTTTATGCTTGTTTGTCATGTAAAAATATTGTTTTCAATTTAGATTTTTAATTAATTTTTCGGTATTCAATTGAAGTAATTTAAGGTATACATAAAATTATGAAAAATATATTTAGGTTTGTTTATTTCAGCATTAAATGAACAGTTCATTGATGCTTATTCTCTTTGTGTAGTTATCCAGAAATCCCCCCCCCCTCTCAAGAAGAGATTTTTCTCCCCACTTAAACTACAGGACAGGATTTGAATAACTGCAAATAACTCCAATTTTGAAAGGGATAGGTAGCAACTGTTATCCTAGTCTACTTCCGACTGTCAATGCACCTTCTCTGTTTCTGACTAAATTCTGGAAGCATTTTTCAAGATGTTGGAATATAGGTCATGTTCATCCATCCATGATACAGGGTAATGAATGGAATTGCAATCTATATGAAAAAATCTGAACAAAAAATTCAATTTATTTCAATCAAGGGTTTTTTTTTCACAAACATTCACTTCACAAATAGTATAAAAGAAAATAAATTACAAGCATCAGTATATTTTGCCCTGTCTAATCGAAACTCCCTAATTGAGTAGATGGGAGTAAAGCCTATAACAAAATGTATTTTCTTTATGCTTATAAATGACTGAAATTTTTGATTAAACTTGTGTTTTGTCCATAGTTATTAGTTTTAGGAAATGATACTTTGGAGTAAAGAATTGATAAAAATTTGATAATAATAACCACATTTTGAACATGTGAATATTTTAAAGTTACGTTGCATTCCAGAAAACACAAAGATTAATCTTTGCTTATTTTGTTACTTAAGCAGTTATTGACAATAATAGTTTGCCCAAAATCTATAAAAACTACAGATTCTGTTTTGGTACCCTGAATTTGATTTTAATTGCCTCATTGAGAAAAATGTCTTTGTGTTTCGTTTTTTTTTTTTTTTTTTTTTTTTTTTTTGTGTGTAAAAATGTTAGAAATTCTATGTTTGAAATAAAGTTTACAGATGTAACAACACCAAAAAAATTAATTGAACACTAGAGACTTGTAATCTTTATGTGGTAATGACCTGAACTGTTAGTATGGAACGAATGAGTTTTCTTCATGCTAAGTTGTATTTAAAATTTCTGTCAAAATTAAATGTAAACATTGCTTTTCCATGAACATTGAAAATAAGTACAAGTCCTCTACTGGTGCTGGGAATGATTTTTTTCTTTGCTTCATTAAGAAAGTGTCTACTTTCTTTTCTTTATAATATTGTTTTGATTTGAAAATATTGTTCAAAATGTAAGTAATAGATGCATGATGTGATGCAGAGAAATAAATAACAATAGAAACATTTGTTTCTTATTCATATGAGTTGAAAATAAGTAATGTTTCAAGTTACACCCCTCAACTCCTTAATTTATTTCTGAATATTCCTATCTTCATCAAATTAAAGTAATAATTTTCAACTTTATTCAAATTAATATTTTAACCAAGAGTGCCTACTGAACCACTAAAATATTTAGAGGTTCTTGGTATGCTTTCTTTCTTTTTTTTGGGGGGGGGGGAGGGAGGCATTACCTCGTTTTGACCATCTACCTATTTCTAGTATTGAACTTTCAAATTTTCCTTTGCATATTTATCTTTCAAATTTTATATTTTAATGTTTAACTTAATCACATTTAAATCAGAAAATTGTACAGGGTAAACTAAAACATGCAATTTTAATTAGCCTTTTTTTTATAGCAAACCATTTTAATTAGTGATATTGCGTTTCAGATGGTTACAGGAAATACTTTTAGATTTAAAACTCTTTACAACGTTTGCCTTTCCGAAACAAAAACAAGCAATTTCTAATGTGCATTATCTGTCGTTCATTTATTTATTTTCATTTTCTTACCTTTTTTTATCTCTTTATTTATTTTGAATCAATTAAATTCTAACACATGGAGGTGAGAATTCACATGCTGCAAACCAAAAAAAAGAAAAATTATTACAAAAAAAAAAAAAAAAAACTGTCGGCAGATTTAAATGGATATATTTTTGCTGAAATTAAAAAATAATAAATTATTCCTTAGTTTTAACTGTAAAAGGCATGTGATAGCAAAGTTGCACTTTTTGAAGATTAGCCCATTAGTGACTGAAGTTTTTAATTAAACTAATGTTTTCTTTTTCGGATGAAAATGCTGAAAATTTTGTGTTTTAAATAAAGTTTATAGATACAATAACACCAAAAAGTAAATTGAACAACAGAGATCTATGTTGTTTACAACAACAACAAGATTACAACAATAAGATCATGCTATTGATCTGAAAACTTAGCATGAAAGAAATGAGTTTTCCTCATGCTAAATTGTTTTCAATTTTTAGTTTTTGCTTTGTAATAAAAATTCAAAATAAGTACAAGTCCTTTTTTGGTGCTCTGAATTGTTTTAATTTTGTTTCATTAAAAAAATGTCTACTATCTTACTACCTTTCATTCTAGTTTTGTTTTGGTATAAAAATGTTGTTGAAAATTTTAAATAATAAATAGTGTACTTTCAAGAAATAAATATAAAATAATGGAGACATCTGTTTCTTATGCATATAAGAATGTTGAAAAAATATAATGTGTCGAAATACACCCCCTCCTTAACTTCCCAATTTATTTCTGAATATTTCTATCTGCATCTAGTTTCAAATAAAAATGACCTCTGATTAATATAATTTCAGTTTTCAACTTTATACAAATTAATCTATTAACTAGGTATGCCCACTAAACCATTAAAATATTCAGAGGTTCTTAATCTCTTTTTTTTTTTTTTTGGAGTGGGTTGGGGCGAGATGGGATCCGCAGTGTGGGGTGCCCCACCTCTTAAGGGGTTCAACGGCCTCTGAAATTAAAGACAAAAATTGACAAAAACTAGCACTAAGACTTATTTAACGTTACAAATATACACTGATGGCCTCTGGGGAGGGGCTATACAGATTTTGTTGCAGGGAGGCCTAAAATGTATAGATCCTGGCCTGGATAGGATACCTTGTTT
Organism: Uloborus diversus; assembly: GCF_026930045.1. Taxonomy (NCBI): domain Eukaryota; kingdom Metazoa; phylum Arthropoda; class Arachnida; order Araneae; family Uloboridae; genus Uloborus; species Uloborus diversus. The sequence continues at coordinate 117,414,023 of NC_072735.1, forward strand.
TAAGCTTCTACATATTTCTAGTATTCCTCTTTCAAACTTTCTTTTGCATATACATGGGTGCCACACCCCTAACAGCCCCCCACCCACCCCCCGTAGGTGGGCATCCCAGGCATATATTTCCTTTCAGAATTTTTAAGCTAATGCTAAGCTTTGTTCCATTTAAATCAGAAAATTGTATATTTTTCTTTTTATAGAAAAAAAAATAAATAAGTAATGCTTTTGATATCAATATAAGAAATATTTCTATGTTCAAAAATCTTTATAAAGCTTAATTTAATGTAGCAAAAACAAGCAATTTTTTATGTTCGTTATTTGTTGCTTATTTATTTATTTTCATTTTCTTAATCAGTCTTTATTCTTTCATTCATTTTGAATCAATTAAAATTATAATATAATTTTCGTTGTCTCGGAATCTTTTGATTAATTTAAAATTGATCGCATTAAAGAAAATAAGGTTTAAGAAAAAAATATCTGCTCTTAATTCTGCTAACACAGGGCCATTTTGTCTTTTTTTAATGTTTGAATAAAAATCGAGCGTTTCACTTATTGAACAGCATTCATTTTCGAATCCGCGTGCTTACATCTTTTCAGAACCAGAACCCGTTTCAGCCAGTCTTTCCGCTCCCGTTTGCGACTATTTTTTTTAAATGAAACTCGAAAGCGAGCAAGGAGCCAATCTTGCAACTCGGCGGCAACCCTATCTTCCCCCTGTAACTGGTTGCGCTTTCCGAGCATAGCTGTTGTCGCAACTCTGAAAACTACGTTTTCATATAGGGACTCTAGCACCACCGGCCTCTGCCGGCGCGGCTCCTGCGGTCCTGAGCCGTACGCTTCTCCTGTTCGGGGGCATCCATGTGTTACACACACGTACGTTCAGACAATCACTCACACACGACTGCACACACATACACTCACACACGCCTACGCGCATACACACAGATCTATGCACACACATACACACACAACTATGCACACGTGACCGCCCAGGAGGAGGGGCAGGCTTGGGGGGACAGGAGTCATTTCTAGAAACATTAACTCCGATGAGTAGGGTCCTGTCAGCAGTTCGTGATTGCGAAAAACATAATTTGAATTCAAGATGTCAAAGTTCAAATTAAATTTTTTTAAATCTATTTACACATTGCTTTCTTTTTACTAAAGACACTAATGAAGTCACGTGTTATTGTCACGTGATTATTATTATTTTTTTTTAAACATTCTTCATGACTGAAATCTCCATCTCTTAAGCTCTAAAATTAGACGACCAATGCTGAGTAAACTATTTTAGGGCCGATGCAATAATTAATAGACAAAAAAAAAATAATGACTGAATAATTAAGATTTCAAATTAGTGAACTGCAACCGTTGTGGATTTCATTGTTCGCGCGCCTTGCGCTAGTGAATTTCGCGCCAACGCCATTCTATTCCGTTAGCTTGTTGCTGTTGGGTGTGTGTCGTCAACGTCTCTCTTATTTGATAGCAAAATGTCTGGTCGTGGAAAAGGTGGTAAAGCAAAAGCTAAGAGTAAGACAAGGTCTTCTAGAGCAGGTCTGCAATTTCCTGTTGGTCGAATTCACAGGCTTTTGCGCAAAGGCAACTATGCTGAAAGAGTAGGTGCCGGTGCCCCCGTCTATCTTGCTGCAGTTTTAGAATACTTAGCTGCTGAAGTATTGGAATTGGCAGGGAATGCTGCCCGTGATAACAAGAAAACTCGCATCATCCCACGTCATTTGCAACTCGCCATTCGAAATGACGAAGAATTGAACAAATTACTTTCCGGAGTTACAATTGCCCAAGGTGGAGTACTTCCTAATATTCAAGCAGTTTTATTACCGAAAAAGACCAGTACTGGTACAACTTCTGGCGGGAAGTCTGGATCCGGAAAGAAAGGAGGTCCCAGCCAAGAATTTTAAATGCTGTTAAATTCTGTGGACCGAACTTTTAAGTTGACTCATTTTTCATTATCGAAACTTTTCATTCATCTGTCCTAAGTATGTTTTTGTCGCGTTTTTAAAATATCTAAAATTTTTAAAATAAAAGGACTGAAAGGACGTACCATTTTCTTTAATGAACTTTCTCTGGAGTTATTGTATTTCAGATTTTTTTTAGGATTTTATTACTAACTAGTTCTTTAATTTGACTAGGTTGCATGTTTTTGGAGAGTGTTGTAAAGGAATCTTTGTTCCGGTGTAAATTGCTATTTAATTTTCAAAGCGTGAAGTGAAAAATAGAAACCACTATATGAATAACTTTTAGAGTAAAGCTTAGAAATAAGGCGATTCAGTATTTCTGGCAAATGTCTGAGTCCGTAACCTGGCACTTTCTTTAACTTAACTATTTAATTTACCCCTATCTATTTTCAGTCTTAAAATCCATCTTAACACTTAAAAAAAAATTAGTATTCATACTATTCCATTATTTTAATTGTACCTAAATTCCACCTAAGTTTGAAAATATTGAGTAAGATTCTTATTAGAACCATGCTTTGCTGTATAACCATCACTATACCCAAATTCCCCCATCCACTGAGTAATTTGATAATAGGGAAATTTATATTTGCCATTACAGGCCTGAAAGTTCAAAGTAGGCCATTTTTATACCCAAATTATCCCGACAGACCCTATTGGTAGGACTAATCCAGAATAAAATTATGTTTACTCAATCAGTAAATGAAAAAGTTATGGCTAAAAAGGTCATGTTACAGACCTGACATAATTGTCCAAAATACTCTGAAATGACCTAATGGGGAAATTCCTTTTAATCTGATTGTTCAAATACCTTATGACGAGGGTAAGTTATATATTGATTTAACATTCTTTTGCATCAAATTTTGTTGATCAGTCATGTGCCTAGGGCATTAAAAAAAAATATATCTAAAGCTAATGGTATGAAATTATTAGGTACTAGAAACTTGTCAATCCAGTTTTCATTAGGTTAGATTGTATGCTAAAATTTTTAAGTTACAAAAAACTGGTTGATTTTTTTAGAAAATCAGCTATGGGCGAGTTGATTACTGTTCAAAGCATTAATAATAGTTGCATTTTATGAGTATAATATGTGAAAAATTTTAATAATGGGTTTAGTATTGTTTCAACAGTAATAACAAGCAAGTTAAGTTATACCTGATGCCAGCACTTCTTAAATTGTGTTCTGTGGTACCCAGGGGTTCCATGTAATTTGTTAAATTTGTAATAGTCTCTTAAAAGCTCCATTGAAATAATTTCTGAATGAAGCATTCAATAAGTAATTTTGGAATAAGCAGCAGAGAAAATATCAAAACGAAATAGGGATTGAAAACTCCGTATCAGAGATTTTGGATAACTAAATTGCACTGTCGATGTATGTTAGTAAAAGTACAAGAATACAAAATTTTTATCAATATCTTTTAAATTTCACTTTGATGACAAGTACCTATTACTTGAGGCAGTGAGAAGCAAAGTAATGTAAGTGGGCATTTAAAAGTTTTGAGTAAAACAAGTTGAAAGATAACTTCCTCAGTTGGCTTTTATTGAAAAGTTTTTTCTCAATCACGTTGTATAACAGCACTTACCAGGACTGCTTGTAATAGGCCAACAGACAGTAACCATCTCCAACTTCTTAACAGGTATCTGTTGTAAGCCTGGGCTGTTTTCTCATAACATTGCGTTTCAGAATTTCTCTTGGGAATGAAAAGTGTTGGTGTTGAAAAGGATCCTTAATACAAATGCACAATCTTTTCACTTCAATCAATTGTTAATGAGGTATCTTCAGAGTATAATTTGCTTTGATAGGTGTATAGTTTAACTTACGAATTAAAATCCATTATCATAGAACTGTAATAAAATTTCTCGCCTGTATTTTTTTTAAACAGATCAATGTTCTTGAAGGTTAAAACATTACCTGACACTTATCAGTAATCCTAACTCATTTAGAGTTCCTATATAGAAGCTACCCTTCAGAGTCGCGCAATACGTGACCTTCCGCTCATTGGTCGAAGCCTCCAGTTTACCCCCGCAGGCGATAAAGATTTTCCTCCCTTAGACTTAACATGGAGCATTCGAGAAACTATCGAGAATACGCAAAATCCGATAAAATACAGCACTGAAGAACTCTTTTGCTATTTGTTATCAATATATGGATGTTTAATTTTATATGCATGGGCAATTTTTTCCTGAAAAAAAAACCCTTTTTTTTAATCTTATTTTTTGGGTTCTGGTAGTGAAGTATCCATACTGTTTATACTTATTTTTTGCTCAATATCCTTATACAACCTGCTTATTTAGGTGCTATACGATATCTATGCGATCATTTTGTCATTATCACTTAATTATACCACTGTAAACGCAGTCTACTGTTTTAAATTTTGCTTTTATATTCGTTTTTGTGTACTCTTAGCTTGGCAAGCTTTTGAATGCATTTGGCCACAGCAATCCTCGCCAAAGTTTTGCAATGTGCAAAGAAGATTTAAATTTACATTTTGTTACTTTTTTTGGAATATGCATAACTATCAAGTAAAAGTGACAAAACAAACTTAATTTTAGCTTTAGATATGTGATTGCTATTAATGTCAATAATTGAATCGAAATTTTGACGCATCGCGTAACTTATAGTTTAATTGATTTGAATTAAAATATAGAAATGTCATGCATAATTTTCCCACCTGTTTATAGGCATATTGAGTTATATTCTCTGAGAGTTTTAATTTTACTAGAATTAATATAATGAATTGTTTTGGTGTCCGGTAAGATGTACTGCAGTATATTTTTTTCCTGCAATTTGAAATGGAGTCCCTTTGAAATGACTTCAAGAAGCCACAAAGTGAAAAGATAAGGAGTTTTTGTCTGATTTCATTTGATCCACAAGCTCGTTTGTTTTGCCTTCAAAAAGGCGTTCCTTGAAACCCCGAGACTCGGATATACAATATTCTGCATTTTTTTTTTTTTCAATTACTTTGTTATATTTTAGTTTTACTTTTTCTGCACAACGGTATTTATTGAACTTTAAAACTACCTTACTTAACATTTTATTTACAATTAAGTTCCCCAAAGTAATTAACTTAATTATTCATATTTATAATATCTGCAAATTGTATTCTGTATTCTTCCTTTCTTTTTTTTATTTATTTTTTTAATAGAGAAAAAAGTCTTATTTTTTGAAATAGTCAGACATCTCTATTAGTTTTTTAAAAATCAGATTTCTTTAATACATTTTTTTAAGCGCAGATATACAATTTCAAAGTTTATATTTAGTTTAAAGCATGTTTTTCTCTGAGGGAGTGTGCGGGGAATGATTTTTTTTCCTGATGAATTCCAAGTTTTCGCTATTAAGATTGTAATCAGGTTTTGAAAGTTTTCTTAAACATTCTTGCTATCCATATTAATGCTTTAAAGTTGATTAATTCATTTCCCAAAGTTGTAATTTTTATTTACACTAAATATCCACAAAAAAAATTCGAATTCGGGCAATATTTTGAATGTTACACCATAATACATGGAGTAATCATATAAAATATATTAAAAATACTGCAAAAATGGGCAATTTTGATGTCACAAATAAAGGTACTGTTAAAAATAGTTATAAAAAGATCACTAAATTTTTACACAAACAAAAGGAAAAAACATTCGAAATGAAGTCATTTAAATATTACTTATACTTTGATATAAGAAACGCTTAAGAAAGTATAATCATTCATATTATCCTATTGAACTCTTTACATTTTCATAATTTTAAAATATGGGGGGGGGGGCTGTATTTACGCATAGAATGGTGTTTTGCATAGTAATCTAACCGCCCATGTACTAGCTCTGCAAAAGTAAAAAAAAAAGGGAAGAATGACAAGAGATTATGCGCCAATCTTGCACGAACTTAGCCACAAAGCAACCCCTCTTGGTAAAGTCGCTCTTCGTATTGCGAGACTCTGAAGCGTAGCTTCTATAAAGAGGACTCGAATTTAGTTTAACTTGAATTTTAGGAAAGAGCATTGTTAGATTTTGTAAATGTTGTCAAAACGGCAGAGTAATGAAATTGATTACAGTACAGTCAAGTTACATTGAAGATAGTAAGATGGCAATTCTATGAAAAAGTAGACAAGAGGAAGGCAAATTTACAAATTGTTATATTCAGGGCAGGGTTGGCAAAAACCCGGGTTTTTTTTAAAAAAGCCCATGGACCCAGGGTTTTTTGGGTTTTTTTAAATAAAACCCAAAAAAATATATTAACAGTACAGTCAAGTTACATTGAAAAATATAAATGGGTTGAAAAATATATTGGGTTTTTTTGGGTTTAAATAAAACCCAAAAAAACCCAACTAAAGTTGGGTTTTTTAAAAGAAATGTGGGTTTTTTTGTCTTTTTTTAGGGAAAATGTGGGGGTACTTGTAGCATATTGTAGCGTAAGTATATGGACAAAGTGCAAAAATTGTCTTCGGGGAAAAAAAGCTGGAAAACTAGTTAAAATTCAGCATTTTCTGAAGAAAAGTATGAAAGACGAAAAAACCTAAGTATGGTGAAGTTTCGGGTTTTTTAATTTTCATTATTACCAACAGTTAAGGCAAAGTTACTTCTCGAGTGATAAAATCTATTGTTCGTTTTTAATTACTACGTTTTTTTTTTTTTGCATTTTACTTTATTGTATTTATTTTGTTATGCAAAACTACTGTAGAACCTCAAGTAGTTTAAATCCCTTTTTACTGAATTCCAGCTTAATCAAGACATTTCTTTGAATTTTATGCTGCCTGTTTTTCTATTTCTGTGTACAGAGTTAGAAATATTCAACTTTTTGGTAAGATAATGAATATACTGTATCTGTTCTGTCGACCGTTTGAAAAATCTGTTTATTTCTAAAAAATATACCTTGTTTTTATTCGAGATTTGTGATGTGTTGGTTAGCAGAAAATAATTCACATGAAAGCCTTTTAACTAGATTAGTTTTCTCTGTACACATATTGAGAAAATCAGACGTGACAGGACTTGGTCGAGATAATTTGAGTTATTTATTGACCAGTTCAAGAAAAAAGTTAAATACATTTATTTAAAATCTTTGAAGTATTTTTTTAATGCCGTTAAGAGTTAAGAAATACTATTAAAGTTCAAAATTCATTTTTTATGTTCATTGTCTGCGGTAAAGAACAAATAAGAAAGAAGTTTAAATTGTGAAAGTATTTAAACTAATTATTTTAAAAAAACCCAAAAGTGGGCTAAATAATGGGTTTTTTTAAATGGGTTTTTTCAAAAAAAAACCCATTGGGTCCAACCCAATTGGGTCCAATTTGGCCAACCCTGATTCAGGGTTTGTACTCGATTTCAGAAATTAAATGAAGGAGTAATTTTGAGCTAGCCTTATAAATTTTCACTTTTTTTCAACTGATTTGAACCCCTTTCCCCTTCGTCACACTTTACCTTTCTCCTTCCCTTGTCACATGTCTTATTTTTCATAAACATATTGTTATAATGACTGTGTGATGTCACTTTTTGGCACCCTCTCTTTCCCTTGTCACAATTTCATGAGCCCGCAAGGGCGCCCATATAGGGGGGGCAAGAGGGGGCTCAATCCCCTCTCCCCCCTTTGAAATTAAAACTTCTTTGCTTTTAGTACTCTTTTTCTTTGCAAAAATACAGAAACATTTCTTCTCCTGTCATTATTTAAAGAGTTATTAAAGTATTTTAATAACTCTAATCTGTACTGAAATCGGATTCTATGGGGAAAATATCCAAGCCCCCCCTCCCCCTAAAATTTTGCATATGGGCGCCCTTGTGAGCCCGTCTCCCCTCAAGGCATGACATCCCTTGTGGATGACCCTTTTTACAATGTCAAAACTGCAATTTACTAAACAATTGCTTTTTTTAACAAAATCACTTACCATAGTACATCTACTAATGTATTTTTTAATATTTAAATATCGAACAAACTGACTTTTGCTACTGAGAGTGTGGTGGAGTTAAGAGCAATAATCATAACACTTGACCAAATAGCCAAGCACTGTTTAAGCATGATTTAATTCACCTATGAAATGTCTTAATAATCTAATAATATCTTCACATTCAACTTTTATGACTTCTATAACCAATTTATAAATCACATCTTTATGAAAAAATAGATCAAATTACTACATTAAAACTACTTTTATACCTTCACCCCTGTGACGAAGTTTTGTCGATCGAAGTATTTTAAATTACTGTCATAAAGGACGATTATGGAGTCTTGATCTTAAAAAGGAGTTAAAACCAAAATGAAGAAGTTTGAAGGGCCCTTCAAAAAATTTTCCTAAATGAAGTTTTGAAGGAGCGTACGAACCCTGATATTGCTTCAAGTAATATAGCAAATCAAGAGTTAACATGAGATTTATAAAGATGTACGCATATATTACCAATTGACATTTGACTATCTTTTAGAACATTTAATTTTCTATAGTAAAATTAACAGGATTTTTAGAAAAATAAAGTTTTAAGATCTTGCTATCACACTGATCCCTAAAAATGTTTCAGTTATCATGGCAATTGCATTCTTCCATGGAAAAACAAAACTTCTTGATGTTTGCATAGCTGAACAAGATAAATGTTTAAATTTGATCAAATTTTTATTAACTGGGAAAATTTTAGTAAAAAGTTGGTGATGAGTAAGCCAAAATGAACAAGCAATTGTAATAGCATTCATTAATGTACAAATGAGATACATGGCTGTTTTTAGGTGAAGTGTTGGACATTCACTATCAGGATAAACAAATGTTTCTCTAGAACCAAGTCAAAGCAAATATTTTTTTCTTGCTTTAAAATTTCTTTCAGATTGTTTTGAAAGATGAATCCTATAATTGGAAAGCTTTCACCAAGTCTTTCTATAATAAAAACAATCTCAAATTTGACAAAATCAATACCTTCTATAGAGTTTAAGCTGAGTTTTTTAAATTATGATCCTAGATTTTAAAAGTAACATCGGGAATTTATACTAATGATTAAACCAGTTCTATAATTTCGGTTGGTTTTTTTAATGAATCTTTATGAGATAGACGAGTTGTCCCCCCCCCCCCCCCCCCCAATTACTCTTGCATCTTAGAATAAAACTAGTGAAATCTCGGTACAAACAAAATATGAATTAAATTCCTATTACATTTTTAAAAAATGGTCTGTTTAGTAAAGCTGTGTTATTTTACAACTTATGTTTTAAGGACAAAGTATTTTAATTCACTAATATAGTGTTGAACATGGTGATTATGTTGTCATAAAAAATTGTCTCACTAATATTTTCCATCCCAGCAACAATTTCAATCAGCAGTCTGCTGCAGATAACAAGCTAAACAAACCAATATTAGGTAATGGTAAATGAAAATATATTCTAAGTTTATGCTTCTTTACTCTTGAGGTGGGAGAGGAAAACCTCAGAGAAGGAATTAATAAATGGAGGGAGCGAGTCCAATCATTGGCTTTTGCAGGCTGGAGGCAAAGACCCCAAGCCATGTGACTCGAAAACGACAAATGGTTGACAGGTTTTTGCTTGAAGCTAGCGAAAGAAACCACATTTCTTCCAATGCTTTGCTTTAAAATCTATAATGTGACTTGGGGTCTTCGCTTCACTAATGAGTCTTCAGGGTCTTCACTCCCTCCATTTCATCTTTTCTCAATGATGAAAAAACACGGAAAATATGTACAAACTTTCATTTGTTTTGATTTAACTTGGTTTCTTGTATCAACATGGGTTTTTCCATCCTCGAGAAGTCTCAAGTAGCTACAACAGATATCGTAGCTTCTGTTTCTACTACGCCATTGCAAAATACTTTAATAGAAGACATCAAATGTTTGAAAAGGTTCAAGCTACTTCAGACTAATCTTCTGCAAAAATATATTCATGTGTAAAAAAAGTATTTTGAAAGATTTTGGTACGCATAGTCAAAAATGCTTTTCAATTTTATGAACAGGACTTTTAATAGATCTCAAGAATTTAGTATCTCTGCACATGGGGGTCCATATAGGAGGGCAAGTGGGCGCTCAAACTCCTCCCCTCTTAGAAATTAGAATTTTCTTGCTTTTAGTACCTTTTTCTTTTCAAAAATGTAACATTTCTTCTCCAGCCATTAATGAATAAGTTATTAAAAATATCAAATTTAAATAACTAATCTGTTCAGAAATCTTTCTCTGGGGAAAATGTCTGAGCCTCCCCTAAAAAACAAATTAAGAAAAAGTGGATGGTCACAAATCCGCCAACCTGAAATAGTTCGAACTGCAGATCAAGTCACTTTTACTAACTTAGAACTACCATATTTTCAAAGCAATAACTAATTTAGCGCTCATGTTAAGCCGTGAAAAGGAGGGGGGGGGAGTCTTTACATTGAATCTCACCACTAAGAATGGCGTTGCTTAGAAAAATTAAGACTTCAGTAATTTTTTTTTTATGCTGGGTATTTTTCTCTGTCAATTATACATATTTGGATTATTTGTTAGGAGAAAGGGAGCGTTTCCCAGGATTTCTCAAGTAATTGAAGTCTTGAAAACTCAAATGTAGTCCATCTCTTACAGCTCTGGAGATAGGGACCAGAACTTTCTACAGGATGTTTTTCGAAATTGCAGTTCCAAAATCTCAATTTTTAACTATCCAAGATAATATTCGAGGTAGTTTGAAAGGCTTCCCCTGAATATTTTATGAAAGAAACACCTGTAGGATACCTTTGATTACACAAAGGTAGCAAAGAGGTTCAGTACATTGTTTCAAAAATTTTTAGAAATTAAATCTTTCAAAGTACAGTAAAAAATCGCTCCCTCCTTGAACATTTCCTGGATCCGCCCTTGGTTGGTGGTTCTTGTTTTGATTAATCTGATGATGGCTATGTGTATGCATATTTTACGACAGGTTATTTTCAGATGACATTACTGGAGAAGTGTGGATTTTCTACTGCAAGGCTAGACATCTGAGTGTGTGGGATGGGGGGAAAAAAGGTCACTACATTTGTAACTTCTGCAATTAAAAAATGATAAATTATTTTTATTTTTCATTAAAATATTTAAGATGATATTTAATAAAATTTTGGAATTCAAATTTTATGCTTTTTATTTATTTTTTAAGAGAAAAAATAGTTTTTTTTTTCAAGTGGTCCGTTTTTTGTACCACCTCTTGAAAAACGTGATTTTGCCTTTTTTCGTAATTATGATGTTTTAAAACACTTAAAACTGGTGTAATGGTTTTTGAACCCTAAGATCACCTTCATTAATGTTTTCAAGATTTATTGGCACTAAAATTATCCCATTAGTGTGAACAGGTGAATCAGTAGGTAGAATATGAAAGTGGTGGCCCGTTTTTGAACCATTTCCTCCTTTAAAAAGTTCACTTCAAATTGCGAAGGACTACTCCATAGAATGAACTGCCAAAATACTTAACTAATTTATGATTGTTTTCAAAACCTTTTATTTGCGACTTTACGTACCAAAACTGGTCATATTGCCACCTCAGAGCAGCAATAAAACATCTAATCCCAGAAATAACACTAAGATGTCTTACTGATGCGACGATATACCCAGTGCTTCAACAACCTTTATACAGTTCTTAACAGTTTTGAAGAAGGAAAAAAAAACCTTTCACATCAGTATTGGAATAGAAATAATTAACTTTGCATCTCATGAAACAGAAAATATGTCTTATTTTTGGAGTAAGGTAAATTTTTAATAATTTTATTTATTGTAAATTACTCTTAAACATAAGCGTCTCGTACGAGGGGGAGGAGGGGGCGCAAGGTGGGCAACTGCCCCCCTCACTTCCATAATTAAAGGATCCTTGCATCCTCACTTTTCAAAGTTAAAGATTAATGATTGATTGTAAAAAGGATTTTAAAATAGGGTTAATTGATTTATTTCATGAAATTAAAAACTAAAAATTCCAAAAAAAGGAACTTTCTCTTCTTATTTTATATGAATGGGACTTTAATATGAAAGGGGTTGCGTCTACGGTAGCCACCTGTCTCAATTTTTGATACCTTATTCCACATTTTTAGAAGTTATTGAATAAGTGCCAGTAATATAGCCCAATTTTGCAAGAAAAAAATCAGCTTCAGGACCCACGCCCTCGAATTTCTACAATTCTTTTGACCCCTTCCCACTTTTTTGTTGCACCAGCTGCCTATATCCTTAAAAAGAAATTGGGTCAAAAAAAAAATTTAAAGATTTAAAAATAGCGGCCTTAAAAAATAAGTGCCTATTAAAATTTAATATTGTCTAACTTGAAAAAAAAAAGTTCTCTTCAAAATTCAAAGCGGGATAAAGTTTTATTAAATGGTTAAAAAATTGCTTTTTTAATCTTTTTTCCTCTGGAATATAACTTCAGATGATGGTTACTACATCATCTAGATGATGGTACTAACATCAAGATAATGGTTAGGGTAGCTTTCATTTGAATTGAATCTAAATTTGAGGATTTTTCAAAAGCATCCGTAGTAAAATTACTGTGATAGTTTTTGAAATAATTTCATGCATTAAAACCTAATCAGGAGAGAAAAAAAAGCTTTTAAGAGGCTAACACTTTAATGACTTTAAAACATATTTATCCACACAAAAACTTCATTTCTTCAAAAATACTTATCATGATTTTGAGTTCATTGCGATATATTTTTTTCTCGCTTAAAAATTTGACCTCAATTTTTGTTTCTCAATTCATGTAAAACTTAATAAACTAGAGAGAAAGGTTAATTAGTGTCAGTCAAAAATGATTTTGGTGTCATTAACATTTTAAAAAACAAGTTTTTAATGAAAAAAGAAGTCGATTACTTTAAAACAGAACATGGATGAAAAATAAAATCTTATAAAGGATTCAGAAAGATCACAGGATGCATGTGTTTCTTTGTTTGCATTTATTAAGTAGGCTTTTAAGAAATTCTCACCTACTGTTGTAATAAGGCAGCAAACTTAAAACATCTCTGCTACTTTTTCATATTACTTATAATCTCCACAAAGCAGACAATGCAAAGTACAGTCGACTCCCGCTACAATGCGATCAGACTTACGCGAAATGGCTAGAACGCGAATTTTTTATGAGTAACGAATTTTGGAGTTAACGCGAATTTTTCACCCACAACATGAATTATTTTAAACTGAAGTATCAGTTTTGTTATTGGCTACTAAATATTGATTTCGTGAACGTTATTACGTCCCTTTGAACATCACTGACAGCCCAAGTTCCCACGCCAAACTAGTCTAGTGCATCAAATAACCATAATGGCACCTTAGTGTCACCTTCATCTAAAGTTTGAAAATGTGAAGAAAAAGCAAGTTTCTGATAAAAAAATTTAAAAAGACTTAAGATTCTCGATATGCTTGAACAATTACAAAACGTCAAAGGTAGCGCGACAATAAGTATGAGTGAATCTTCCATATGTACAAGCAAGGCCGTATCCAGAATTTTTTTTCGGGAGGGGCCCGGATTAGCACATTGTCCTAACACACACACATATAGTATATATAGACAACAAACGCATAAAAATGTTAACATAGCAATTTTTGTCTCCATTTTTAATGATTCCACTGTTTGGACGTTGTTATTTTAATTTCTTATTATTTTTCTTATTCACCTTGTAGTGGTAAGAATAACAGGAGAGTGTCCCTTTAAGTCGGATGTAGAACATCCATAATTTCCGGGGTCCCCCCCCCCCCCCCGAGAAATTTTCGAAAAAAAAAATCTGTATTTTGAGGCCTTATATTAGGTAATTGAGACTACAAAAATATGAAAAAAAAAACTAGGCAAACAAAGTCTTTTAAAAGTTATATATTTTTTTGCAAATCAAGATCAAACAAAATAAAAATTGCTTGGTCGACAAATCATGGAACTTAGTGGACAGAGAGGAAAAACGAGAAAGGAGAAAAGAGAAGCACTTCGTCATCTGCTCAATTCGGCTTTTAGTGAAGTTTGTTTTTGATCATTCCCCCTATCCCCAATTTTTTTTCATTTAATGCACTACAGTATTAAAATTGTACGAAATAGTTTAAAAGAAATGGTGTAGACATAGTACATTCAGAAAATCAGAACGGAAGAGTAATATTCTAGCCATTTGGACAATTCATACTTTATTTTCTTGATAAGATACAAAATTGAACTTTTCAAGGAATTTCAAAAACTTAAATAATTTTCAAAGACTCTCGAACAGATGAAATTATTTGAAGCTCTTTATTTACACTTTTCAAAAGTTGATTGCACAGTCTTACAAAATGATTATAACTTTGTAAGACACACCCATTTTAAGTTAAAAATAAATGCAACGAAATATTTCTCCAAACAAACTTTTTTTTTTCAATCACAAGTAGTGCAGAAATTGAAAGAGAGTAGAGTAAGTGTTTTTTTTTTTTTTTTTTTCTCATACTAAAGGTATTAACAGTATGCAGCAGAAGTAAGAAAAAAAAACAAGCAATAACAAAAGAACTTCCATGATACTGAATTCGGCATTAAATAAATGCAAGACAAGAAACATATCAGTCACAAAAATGATCTTTAAAATTATGCTACAAAAACGCGAAAATCGTGATTTTTGCATTTTTTACTCAGGATGTATCAAGGAGCTGAATTTGGCACATCTTGGTAACAAGATACCTGCCTAATCAGAAACTAGGGGCCCAGCCTTTGGGGAGTCCTCGGCTCGAAATCAGTACAGTGTAAGTTTTATAAGAGTTTTAGGGGGAGGAGGGCAGGGTCGTGCACAGAGGGGAGAAAGAACACCTGTTGGCCCGAGCTTAAATGGGGCCCAATAATTTTAAACCTAGGGTTGAAAATATAGGTAAACAATATGGTGGGGCCCAAAAAAAGCATTTGTGACAGCCCCAAAATTTCTGTGCACGCCCCTGGAGGAGGAAGTGCACAGAAGTCAGTTCGGTAGACTTTAAAAGTCACCAAACTGGACAAAGGTCCTGCTTTAACCCTGGACTGCCCTGAATTGAATTGGGAAAGAGAGCAGGAAGTCCTAATTAAAGGTCTAAATTTCAAGTGTACCTTGCAGTTAATGAGAACTAGAACTGCTTTTTCTGTATTTCTGCAAAATATTATAAATTTTGAATAGTAGCAAAATTAAGAATAAAAAAAAAACTTTGTTATTTTCCTTTTCTGACATTAGGAATTTAAAAAAAAACCTTCTGTTTTACGGTACAAAACATTTCGGGGGGGGGGCCGTCAGGCCCCCCCCCCTCTGGATACGGCCCTGTGTACAAGTAAATGTCAAAACAAAAAGATGTCCGTAAAAGTTTAGAACTTAGTTTCAATATTGAAGTCTGCAGAGCAGTCTAGCAAAGTAAAAATTATGAAAATGGAAGCTAAGCGCGTTCTTGCATTGTGGATTAATAAAAAGATCAGGTAGAGGAGATGTAGCCACAAATTGAAACGTTTTAAGTAAAAGGTGAAGCGTATTTAAAAATGCATTAGATAAGAATAACGATCTGATCTTGGAGCATAAATCATCACTAGTATCCTCATTTTTTACCTTGTAAATATTGCTACTGTATCTACTGTAGAGTACTATTTTGTGCATCAATTTTACTTCATGCAGTGCGTACCGTGTTGTTTTATTTTATATCTTTTATTCCCATTGGTCATTCGTTTTGTGCATCTAAAGTATTTCGTGTTGAATAACAGTTTTTTATTTTTGAAATGCAGTAAAAGTTCAGTCCTTTATAGAAGAAACTAATGGTTAAGGAATGCTTTAGAGCAGTTTGAAGGGTGTTTATAAGTGCCTAAAAGTATTTGGTATGCTTTAAAAAATTTGTATGCATATATTTTTCCACAACGCGAAATTTCAACTTACGCGAGGAGTCTTGGAACGCATCTCTCGCGTAAGTCGGGACTCGACTGTACGCTGAACAAAAATACACCTTTTTTAAAATGTCATATTCGAAATAATTTACTCATTAATTGATTTCAAATAAAATATGCTGAATAAAATGTATAGAAAGTTACTAAGGTTGGAAACATGATGCCCACTCGTATCTGAAATTACAAATTGGCCCACTTTTCTTTTCTTCTTCTGGTTCAGGAGTACGACGCAACACACAGCACTCATTCTCCTCAATTGTCTAAAATATATTTGACGCTCCTAATATTCACTGATCAACTACTTTCATGAAAGAAAACTACCTCATTTGGAAAAATCACAAAGTTGATTAAATGATGGAGTTTGTTCAGAATTTTAAAAATAAAACATTTTGTAGAAGGGTGTAGTAAAAGAATCTTTTCAGTGACATTGGTACCAATACAAAGTGGAAGCACTGTATTGCTGTAAAAAATTGATAAAGCATCCAAATTTCAAATAACAAGAAAATAATCAAAATACATAAGTATAACGTTTCACAAAGAAGAAATTTTTTCAAGAAATTATTCCTAGGGGTAAAACACTCGGACTTCAAAAGTAATACGCATTTTCAGTTGACTATTTTTCGCAACATGAAAACTTAATTCAGAACCAAACTAACATACATAAACAAATTTTATTACAAAAAAACCTAAAACTAGAACATATTTTTTACAAATGCAAATGTACAAAATAATAACTCATATATGAAATGAATAAATATTACAGAAATCAAATTCAATGAAACATAAGTCTTTCAACCCCAAAGATCTTCTGAACGTCCAAACTTAAAAACCAGAGCCCTGTAGGGGAAAAATAGCAAATCAATGAATAATAAGTTTATAAATGAATTTCTACTATTAGAATTAGAATAGAAAAAAAAAAAAGTTGAGTTCTTGAATATTTTGTCAAAACCTTCAATTACACAGAACTTTAAATGCAGATTTCTAAAAAGGCATTCTAAATCTAGTTGTATTTAAAGCATACAATGCAGCTAAATGTACAAAATTACAAACTTGATAAAAATTCTGTTGTATTTCTCACTATTTAAGAAAATGAAAGAATTTACCAGTTCATGAATAAAATTTATGCTGTTTAACAGCATGAATGTTAACTTTCATCAAAGTAATTGCAGATTTAAATGCTTATACCAAAATCAATGGTTTTTTCTTTTAAAGTAAAATTGGTAAATTTGAAATAAATTACATAACACCTTTCCAACTAAAATTAAATGCACACAGCAATGCACACTAAAAGCAGAAAAAGTTATCATTATAGCTTCTGTCTGACAATTTATATTCAACAGTTAAAAACTTAGAGATGACATCATTCCAAACTATTTATGTTGCAGTAAACTCAATTTTCAGCTTTTGACGTTGTTATTTCTTATTTCACATTTATGTTGTGGTTATTACTGAATATTCTTTCATATCTTCCTCACTAAAATGCTACCTTTTGAAATGATCAAAAATCCATCTAAATAACAATTTTTATGTAAGTCTACCCATTACACCTTCATATATAAGAATCAGGCTTAGTGAGAAAAATGATTGACTGTTCACCTGTCCTGTTCTCAGATTGATTCTGAAAAGGAACTGCATACATGTCTCATTCAGATCCATCTGTCTACCAATTACTCACTTCAAAAATATATTCAGCTCAAATCTTTTTTTTTTTTTTTTTGCTTATAGCAACATTTAATAAGCTTTTCACTGACCATCTGCATTGTAGTGTTTGTAGCCACTAATGCCATCCAAACAATCTTAATTTCAGACATTTCATTATCTATCACAGCTTTTGTTAATTTGTAGTTTCATTAAGGAATTTCTGGGCAACATTCTTATCATTAAATAACTTTTTTTTCTTCACTTTGCAGCTTTTTCATCTATCTTGAAGTTAAGAAGTTTGACTTCTTTACAATTTTGTTTGCTTTTGCTTCCGCTTTTGTTTTCTCCTGCTCCATATAGCTGAATATTCTGCTTGAGATTTTCTTACTGATATCATTATTGCTTTAGTGATTTTTATATCCATGATGCTATTGTGTATCAAGATAATGACTTTACACACCCTAATGAAATTAATTGCATAACTCTGAAAGAAATGATCATTCTTTAGAAGCCATATTGTTATTTATAGAAAAACTTCTATTGAGTGTTTACAGGCGTCATTGTGGGCAAGCTTTAGCAACGTGTGAGACATTTGCAAACTTTCAAACACCAGTACAATCTCTCTTCTGAGAAATTTCACTCCAGTATTTGCATATTCAAAATTTTCATTTTTTTTGTCAACTAAAAGTTATTTTATGACACATATAGATTAGCCTCCTTCCCCTACTCTGTCACTCATGTTACCAATTTTTGTTAATTTGTGGTAAATATTGCAGAAGGTCTCATACCTTAGAGCAGAAATACTAAATGAAGGGAGCAATTACTAATGTCTCAGTGGGAAAAGCTTGGGACGAAAGGTGCCCAGTTCACACGACTAGTTTCACAGGGTACTTGTCGTATTTCGGCATGTAATCACTCCATGAAATATTTATTAGACAATGGCGCAAATTATGAAGTCAGGGCTGCGGATTTGGAGCGAAAATGAGACTCTGATAGGTCTGGCTCTAGTAGTTTTTCCGCCCCAGGCGATGTTGACAAGTACCACCCCCTGGTCTTTTGCCAAATAGAACTCTAAATTTTGGCAAATATAATTCCAAATTTCTGCCTAATGACTCCAAATTTTGCCGAATGATGATAATTTTGTGGACAAAACTAGAAATTTGCCAAATGATGATAATTTTGCCGGATAGAAAAAGTTTTGCAGATTAGAACTCCCAATTTTGCTGAACAATTATCAAACTGTTTCCGAAATGATAATTTTGCAGAATAGAACTCTAAATTTTGCCAAATGGCTACAAATTTGGCTGAACAATAATTTAGCTGAGTAAAACTCCAAATTTTGCACAAATGATAATTTTCCCCAATGGTCCCAAATTTTGCCAAATGATGATAATTTTATGAAATAAATCATCAGACAAAATTTGCCATACATAATTTTGTCAATTGAGTCCGAATCTGATTGAAATTTCATATACCACTTAAAAAAATTTGCACAAAAACAATTTTAAGCCTGTCATTAGGGTAATCAGGGGATTCAATTGTCTCCTCCCCCTACTGGATTTTAAAATATAATTAACTATGCATTTTTCACGTATTTTGATGTTTATTCCTTGAAATGACTCGCATGTACAAATAGCCCATAAAATAATTACTAGTTTAGTAAAAAGTGTTCTTATGGAACTAAAAAGTTATTTGCACTTATGATATACAATATTTCATTACATTTATTGATGAAATCAGTACAAAAATTTTAAAAAATATAGGCAACTGTGGGATGTACTCGTTGAAAATGCATCAGTTTCTTATTCTTTATTTATTTTGAAGTAAAAAAACATTCGTACATGCTTGAGAAGTCACTCAACCTCCCGGTGTGGCTTTTTCTTGACAATTTGTAATCCAACAAGAGTGTACCATTGTTAAAAATGTTAATTTTCCTTCATTCAGTTAATTGTTTATAGACATTCAAGGCTTCAGCTAATGAAAACCATGTTTACCGGATACGGTCAATTTGAAATGCTGCCAAAGTCACATGGTACTGAAACGGCTTCAGGATAATAGGGTTGCACTCTCTCCATGCTTATTCCTTCTCAATGCCTCTCACTGATAATTTTACATTTCATTTTTTCCTACTTGAGGGACACAAACATTCTACATCTTTTAAAACTGAATTTTAAATGGAGAGTTTTGTTAGCAGGATTGAAAATAGTGATAAAAAGGCTCCTACTGATGATGAATTATCATTTTTCTATGCAGTAATTAAGCGACTATGTGCTTAGTTCTAAAATGATAAGGAATCGGAAATAATTTAGGAAAATAAGCACAAAAATATAAAGTTTAAGACATCATAGGCCTTTAGGAATTTTAGATTCCCTAACTCCCACCCTTTAAAAATAGCATGACATGTGACAAAGAGGAGGAAGGGGTACGGTAATGCACGACAAGAGGAAGGGGGGGGGGTCAAGTATGTTGAAAAAAGTGCGACATTCTTAATGGACAGCCTCTTAAAGAAAAGGTAAAATTAAAAGTAATAAAAATTTTCAGTTTCTCACAGTGTTATTAAAAAACAATTGTTTTATCAGCTTTGAACTAACACTCTTTATAATAATTTTTAAACTATTAGAAGCAAATTTTATTACATACCCAAGGAAAATGAAGATGTTTTGCAGAAACACCGCAACTCCAGGACCTTGAGGATCTTTCACTTTAATTTATGAAAAAATAAAAACTTTATTGTACTTTTAATTATATATATATAAATATTTTTATTAACTTTCAGATTTTTACACTAACTGTAACAAAATAATTTTAATTATATCTCAAAAATTTTAATGTAATAATACTTTTTGAATCCAAGTAACTATTTCAGTTATTTCACAGGATTATAGTTTTCAGTCATTTTTTCATCACACTGTTTCATAAACTAACTTAAACAGCTACAAATTTGCAAATCATTATGTTTACATAGAATTAGAGATTAAATATTATAGGCAAAGAGGAGATTGTTGAACTGTGTATTATAGCGGAGCTTAAAACCTCCCCCCCCCCCCCAATTTGGCTTTTGCTCTAGTAAAGAAAAGTTGTGTTAAGGTGGGCTTGTTACATAGTGCACAATTTTTGTTAAAAAAATAAAAAATATCCTTCCCCTCCATTTCCCAGGTGATTTGCATGTCAAATCAACCTAAATATTTTTTGTCAACTAAACTATCTCAGACTTTCATGAAATTTTCAGATTTTTTGCTATTTGACACCTTAAATTTGTAAACAGCATGTCTCTGTTTAAACTGCAATATCTCTATTTTTGCAACTGTTAGTTTTAGATACATACTCCCAATTTCAAAAGTGGTCAAAATGAGATGCAGAGTAAGATGTTGAAAGTTTGAAGCACAAAAAGAATTTAGTAAAAAATACTAAGATTTAACTTATTGTATGTCCCTATGACTCCCATTAATATTTCAGGAAATCTCAAGGATCAAGAAACAATTAGACCACAACAAAATTCACATCAGTACTATCAATATTCACCACTACCAATATTCACCAAGTTATGAAACTCAGCCTTTTGCAACTCATACCACTTTACACTTATGGTTTTCAGGGGCCATACAGCAGCTTGATAAATTTGATTTTTTTTTAAATTGTAGAAGCTCTTGGTATGCTTTTATACATCATATTGAAACATTTCCTCTTTTCACTGGCAATGAAAAGAAAAATACATACTTTTTTTTCTTGTGTGTGTGTGTTAGAATTGTTTTTTGATGCTTGTGATTTCCCTAAATATGAATGGGAGGGGGACATAGGAACCACATAAAAAATAAGATTTCATATTTTTTCATCAAATTCTTTTTTTGCTTCAAACTTTCAATATCTTAATTCAGCATCTCCTTCAAGGCAGCATATGATTGTATCAACAAGAATAAATTGTTCGAAGCGATGTACGAATTCGGAATCCTCCTAAGCTTATCAATCTTGTCAAAATGACTTTGCCAAGCGTAAAATGCAGAATTAAGACCATGTCTGAAGTATCGGAGGTTTTCTATACAGAGAGAGGCCTCAGACAAGGAGACTCTCTGTCTTGCATTTTGTTCAATTTAGCCCCTGAAAAGGTTATACGAGACTCGGGTATCAACACTAGAGGCACAATCCTACAGAGAACTATACAGATATTGGCATACGCAGACGATACCGATATCGTTGGGCAAAGAAAACAGGATGTGGTTGAGGCATTTGTTGCCCTTGAGAGCGCTGCCAAGGAGCTGGGCTTGGCTGTAAATGAGGAAAAAACTAAGTTTTTGGTTGCAAGCACTAGAATACATGATGTGCAGCCGCTTAATATTGGAAACTATACTTTTGAAGGAGTTTGAATACTTGGGTACACTTATTACCAGTAAGAATGAGTTTAAAGTTGAAATTGGAAATCGAATTTGGATGGCAAATAGATGCTACTTTGGCTTAAAGAGTCAATTAAATTCTAAGCTCCTTTCTATTAATACAAAAATAAACCTATACAAAACCCTTATGAGACCGATCATTTTATACGGTAGTGAGACATGGGCAATTAATAAAACAGAGGAAAACAAGACTTCTCATTTTTAAAAGAAAGATCCTTCGGTCAATTTTTGGAACAGTAAAGGAAAATGATGCTTGGAGAAGTTTATATAACTTTGAAGTATACCATAAATACACAGACAACCCAACATCTTAAGATTAATTAAAGCCAACAGAATCAGATGGCTGGGGCACGTATTTTGGCGTGCAGATCTGGACCCGGTTAAAAAGCTAACTTTTTCGAATATTGAGGGTACAAGGCGAAGGGGAAGACCAGCAACAAGGTGGCTGGATAGTGTTAAGAAGGACCTAGAAATTTTGGGAGTGAACAGGTGGAGAAACCTGGCAATGTGTTGTACCGCCTGGAGGAAGCAGACGGAGAAAGCCTTGGCCTGCACCAGGCTGTTGTGCTGATGAAGAAGAATTCAGCATCTCATTTTTAGCATTTTTGCAATTTGGAATTTAATTTCTCTCTTATTTTTTATTTTGTGAAAGTAAAGGTTTTAGACAGCAAAACTTCCTCCCTAATGCATTGCATAACTACATGCGCCGCCTATTAGACCGGGATCTGAAGGGGGTTGAGAATGCATGGAAAGACTGAGACAATATTATTTCTGATTATTGTTTCAGGCACTATAGTGATTATGAAACCACATGTCGTCGCCGCCCTGGGTGGTCGACAACCTCGGGGGGGAGGGGGAAAAGCAGTGGGGGGAGCCGTTTGCTAAAATACTCATAACTCGCGAACTATTTGAGATAAAACACTGAAAAAGGTGTTAATCGACGCAGCAAAACAAGGGCTTTGTAAAAGCTAAATATGATCATGGTCCTATCTTTGTTAGTTTATGAGTAAAATTTAATTTTTTGCAAACAAGCAAAAATTTTGAATAAAATACGCATTTTTTTTTTCAAGCAACAAAGTTATTTAACTGTTTTGAGGACCAATAAAATCTGAAACATCACTATCCCAATTACTTAATTATTATCAAAGCATTAAAAAGTGAACAACAAGCATTTGCGGTAATTCATGAAAATAACAAGCTTGCGAAATGTACCTTGAAGGCTTGACTTAAACCGAAGCAACTTTTGTGTCTCTCTTATTTTGGAGGGTTTTTTTCGCTATAATATCAAAACAATGTCCGAGTTAAAGTAATTATTTAACACATTATAACTACTTAGTATGGGTCACAATGGCACTTTTTTAAAATTAAAACGTGCAAGTACGAAGTAATTACGGGAAAGGAGCCTCTTTTTTTCATTGCACTTAAAGAATTTCTGAAAGATAATTCACTTTCTTACGAAACCTTCAAATAGATGTTTAACTATTTTGAATAATTTATTGAAATTCTTTTAGAAACCTAGAGCTGAGAGTGTTAAAAATAGAATCGTACTTTTCCTTTTACTATTTAATCTTAATAACGATGCAAGGGGATGTATATTTTTCCTAGCAGATATAGCCCGTTAACCTAAAGAGTTAAAGGTAGACTTCAGTCAATGAAATTTTTTGTAAGAATAAAACCAGGAAAATTTAATAATGTTGCCTCGGGTCATGTTTTGGAGCAGTGCTAAATTAGCTCTTCTAAAGTACATTTCTAAGATCTTATTTAAATGCATGGAATGAAAGTGCAATGCAAAACTGGTGTTCATCGTATCATTTTAAATCTGGCATTTTTCGACCCCAACAAGAATTTTGAGATAAATTCCAACATCCTACTGGTGAGGTTGAAGAGTCTGTGCATTGAGCAGAAAGTGATGTCAAACTTATTACTAAGTTCATAAATGATCATGACAACCCTTATGAAGGTTTTTACACCTGAGTTATGAAACATAGTGAGTGGGGCTATTGTCACAAAAGCAGCATTAAAATTTCAATAGAACATTAAAGAAAATGTGAATAGTCTCTTATCCATAAAAGTCTTCAATAACGACTGCAAAACAGCAAAAGCAAATCAAAAAAAATATTTACACTGGGCAACGTTAGCTCAAAAGTGATGTTAGTATACCTGGAACACATTCTTACAGAATAAGCCATATGCTAGGTTAGGCTTATCCGAATGGTTTACTGAAGAAAAGCGTGAGGTTCGATTTCGTGAACGTAATTGAGAATGAAACTTCTTGCCGTAAAACTCTGGAAGAAATACCCTAAGTTCAAATTATTGATGAAATGACTCTGGTCCATAATGTCCCAAACACTACTATCAAATGTAGCAAAGATGTGACAGATCTCCAAATAAAAAAAGTAATATTTTCTCTCCTATAGTCAAACTACACGAGTGGACCTTATACACGGTTGGTACAGCAATGCCGTTTCATAACTTAAAAACCAGAAGTTCAGGAAAGTCTCCTTTTCTCATAAAAACTCATAAGGTACCAAACCAAGGCATAGCCATTCCTGACAATAAAAGGAACCTTTTGAAGTACATTTCAAATAACATACCCGTTCCTGTTGTCTGATAGCTCTGAAAACGAAAACGAATATTATTTAAAATCTGAGATTCAAATAATAAATTTATTTCTCTGGAATGCTCAAGTCCAACCCAGACGAAGCATGCAACAGAACATGTTTTCTTGCATATGAGTCAGTGCATAAGTCATAGGTAAAAAGTAACTAATAGTTTATAGATCAGACACTGATGAATTTGTATTGGCAATATAATATTGGCCTTTGTTAAAGGCTAGAAATTGCTATTTTAGGAGCTTAGCCACTGGTATTAGAGAGTTTTAGGACGGCATAGCTTCAGAAGCAGTTACAGAAAAAATATCTAAAATTTTATAAGCTTTTCACGTATTTTCCGCCTGCGATTCAACAAGTAAAATAGGAACATAAAAGTATGCTTTCACTTTATCAAAAAAGTCAGAAACTGGTTTATGTACACTAGAGTTATTATTTAAGCAATATCTGAGTGCTTTTGAATTTCAAGTATTAGAGGCTGTATATTAAAAAATTGTCAAGGTAAAGGGTATTTCTTGCCACTGCAACCATTATACTAATTTTTTGTCATTTCCATCAGAAATAAATAATATCAGCTCTCTACTATGCTCCTGCAATTCTTTCCGTCAACATGTGCTAAGAAGTATTACTGAACTGTACTATTGGATCAATTTTCCTGTACCTTAGCAGAGCCTTTAAATGTAAGCAAGTTTGGGTTTCACTTCAATGAAATTAAAACAATAAAGGCACACCTGATGATGCAGTTAGTGTTACCAGAGAGTTTAATTCCATCCTGCGAAGCAAGAACTGTAAATAATCATCTAATAAATGTTTTATTAATAATTCATCTTGCTGTAAATATTGTGCTTTTAAGGCTAAAGCAAAAACCCACGAAATACAAAATAATCGGAAGACAACGATTCAATTAAATAATTACAAGTCAACTAAAAGGTCTAATTAATACTAAGATTTTTAGTATTAATATATCAGAAATTCAGCTTTCAGAATGTCTGATATATTAATACTAAAAATATTAGTAACTTATTTTATTCAATTGGTGATTTTTTTTAAAGAAATCTAGTTTATAATTTTATATTTATATTTGTTTTGATGTAAGCTCAAAGAAGCTTCTAATGCTTTATATTTATTTAGTACATTTCTTGTAATATTGTTCTTTGTTGGGTAAATTATATAAAACAATACCTGCAATATTCATTTGTCCAAAATAAAAATATAAATTAATAGAAATAAATTAAAATTATATTTGAATTTAAACTACCGTGGGCCTGATTTCCTAGTTCCTCTCAAATTTAAAGTAGTATATCACAAAATTATTATAAAACACAAAAGCCATAAATGCATACTTTACAATTAGAATAAGTTCGTTAACTGCAGAATGGATGGTTCGTCATAAGGATAAGGCTTTTTTTCTAATTTACATGTTGTCGCTTTATTCAAAACGCTAACTCTTAGGCGGTGCTTCTTGCTATTTCTATTTCACATTTTAACGCATTTTTTCATACTTTATTGATTCTCTAAACGGTTAAATAATTTTAATAAAGAACTTATCTTTAAAAAAACTTTTGCATATTTTATTCAAAATTATTGCTTGGTTGTGGAAAAAGGAATTTTACTCAGAAACCAACAAAGATAGGACTACAAACATATTTAGATTTTTCAAGCCCTTGTTCTGTTGCATCTATTGTCATTTTTCTCGGTGTTTACGCCCTACGGTTGGCGAGTTATGAGTGTTTTAGTAAACGGTGCCCCTCACTACTTACCCCCCCTTCCCTGGGGATGTCGACCACCGAGGGGGGAGACCACATGTGTTTTCATGATCACTATAGTGCCTGTAACAATAATCCAAAATAATTTTGCATCAGGTTTTCCATGCATGCTCAAAACCTACCTACAGAACCTGAACTATACTGCGATTAGTGTTTGAGCTTGCTACTGTCATTTTGTTTTTCAACGCGTTAACAATACATAAATAGTTTTAACAGACTGAATAATGATATTTAGGGTTTTATTTATTTGCAAAATAATTAAACAATTTTGATTTGGAATTTATTTTGATAAAAAAAAGTTTGTTTTGAGTATTTTATACAAATTTTGTGCTTGTTTGCAAAAAATGAAATTTTACTCAGAAACCAACAAAGGTAGGACTATAATCATATTTAGCTTTTATAAAGCCCTTGTTTTTCTGCGTCGATTGCCACCTTTTTTAGTGTTATATCTCAAATAGTTCGCGAGTTATGAGTGTTTTAGCAAACGGCTCCCTCCACTGTTTTCCCCCCTCCCCCAGGGTTGTCGACCATCCAGGGGGGGGTGACGACATGTGGTTTCATAATCATTATCGTGCCTGTAACAATAATCAGAAATAATATTGCGTCAGCCTTTCCATGCATGCTCAACCCCCTTCAGATCCTGGACTATATGTAAAAAACAGTGGCACTGTGGAGTGAATCTTGTTTCCCTCGGCAGATAAGGTGCTAATAATTACACAGTATAACTTCGAGTTAACAATTTCCTCAATTTAATGATACATTTCCCTGGTCCCAATTTGACTGCATTGAATGTCTGTGTTCTTCGATTTAACGATAACTTTTTCCAGTCAATACAAAAATTTGATTGAAAACCTGATATAACAAAGACGTAACAGTTATGTCAAATTATGTTATTTAGTTAAAGGTAATTATTATGGAATTCAGTCACCTTAATTTACCTAATAAAGATAGCAGAACATTAAAAGAGCTTGTTAACTATAAAAATAGGTTTTGAATGTCTTCACTTTTTAATTCATAGCAGTGAACAGAAATAATTTTTGAGCCTTGTTTCAGCCATCTTTGAACTGAACTTATTTAATATCTTGGTTTAAAGGGACAATTTAAAATTTAAATATTATTGCAATCTGCAGAAATGATTACAGATAAAATGAAAAGCTGTCTTTACTTTGACAAAATAGTTTTCCTTTTAAACTCTTAATTTCAAGGTAGCTTTCACTCTTCATTTTTTATTTATTTATTTACTTTGTACTGTATTAATTAAAACACATTACAAGCAAGCATTATCTGGAGAAAAGAATATATTTTCTTTTTTAAAAAAAGTTTTGTGATTTCTCTCTTTTATCACAATAATTTCGTAACGGTACTAATTTTACTAAAATAATTTTTGTAAAGGTACCATGCTTAAGATTTCAAATTTTCATGTACTATTACGCAATGAAAGTTCCTTTTTGTTTAAAAAAAACTTGTGAAATGCTACAGTATACAAAGAAACAAATACTATAAACTTACTTGGAATAACATAAACGCCAAACAATATCCAGCAAGAAGCGATTAGTGAACCAAATCCAAGTACAAAACCTAGAAACAACCATACTCTAGCCCCTAAAAAAAAACAAGGAATTAATTTTCATTCAAAATATTGACTTTTAGTAAAGTATTAACTTTATATACTATTTTTAAATAATGACTGTAAAATTATTGTTTTATTAGAGTTGAAAATACAAATAATTGTTTTAAAATTTAAAAATCAACATCAACACACACAGGAAAGCATGTTCTGTCACAAATGCTAACTTAGGATCATCAAACTTATAGACAAGATTAAAAATAAGTGGCCGTTACTAACATTTTGATTTTGAAAATTATAATTTGACACCTAGATTTCCACAATTAGATGCCAAATTTGATGCCTAAAGTTTTTAATTGTATCAAAACTTTTCATCTACAACTGATCCTCATAGAGACCAGCTGCTGACTGAATTTACAAATCTAATTTTGAAATAGAGTTAATTTTGCCCTTGTCCTTTGTTTTGTATTCCTTTGTTACGAAGTCCTTTTGTTTCGTATATTTTACAAAAAAATTCTTATGCTAAAATGGTATTTCTGTTTAATAAAGATTTTTTTAAAATATAATATATGTATAATTTCATTAATTAGAAAAGGCACCCTGATAGCTCAGTTCGATACCTAAAAATTTATCTTAATGCATTACCCTGACACATAAAATTTTAATTCTTACACTATTATAGCTTTCAAAAAAGAAAACAATTCAATTTTAAGCATCATATTTCATATTTCTAATGACTGAGAAAAAAATCTTTATTGCATGAAAGGTCATTAAAAAATTATTTTGCCGCATTTGGTACATTATAGGGCTGGGCAATGCATTGTGAAACATCAGTGTGGATCTTACACCACTAAACCGGTTTAGAATTCTTCCGCAAACTGATGCATCAATGCCACACCAATGTAGAGGACACTAGGGCTCAACCGATGCATTTTTTGGCCAATGGGTCGATGCTGATTGTTGGTCGATTGTTCAAAGATGGCCGATGGCCGATTGTTTTCCTCCAAATGGCCGATGGCTGATGGCAAAAAAAAAAAAAAAAAAAAAATCAAACAGAAATAATTTGATAAGATTGTCAGGGATTTAAAGCATCCTTGATTCATTTCACTGTACTTCCTTTCTACGAATAAGGAATTGAAATCATAAAAAAAATCAGATTTCGACCTAAATTTCTATTTTACGATCACCCAATTTATACTTCAAAAGTTTATTTGGCACATCTGTACATACATATGTCCCTAAGAACATATAATAGATAACCCAAATATAAATTTTAAATGCCTCCTCAGTTAATTATCGCAAATTCTCTTGTGATGTCTTCATGCGCATAAACTTGCGTCACTCAAAAATGTTATGAAATAGTAAGTTGAAAACTCATACGTACATAGTATGATCTAAAAGTTAAAGGACAAGTTGTATAAAACCTTACCCTGAATAGTTCACATTAACGAAGAACATCTACCTACAAAATAGTCACCTTGAACGACTATGCACTTCTGCCAACGTTCGTATAGCTTTTAGAAGCACTCCTGGAAGACATTTTTT
The DNA here is from genome assembly GCF_026930045.1 of Uloborus diversus. NCBI lineage: Eukaryota > Metazoa > Arthropoda > Arachnida > Araneae > Uloboridae > Uloborus > Uloborus diversus. The sequence continues at coordinate 117,443,277 of NC_072735.1, forward strand.
GCTACCTCCTGTAAGGCCTATTGCGCTGCTGCTTTAACTTTATCGTGGGGAAGAAGGCGATTTTCATGTTGAGGATGCACGGTTCGATTGCTAAATACTCTGATATGACAAACAAATAACATAACGTTTCGTCGGACTTAGCTCCGTGTGATTTTTACCTGTTCCCAGCATAAAGACATTTGCATGGACGCCGCTTTCTTCCGTCAGGAGAAGATAAAGCTGCATCATAGAAGCGAACAAGAAGTTCCGTCTAGAACTAAATGAGCCTACTTTCCAGTATACCCATACTGCTTCCTAGTACCTGATCAGTATTCTCAAAAATAGCTAAAATCGCAAATTGTTTCACACACATATTGTTTTAATATTTTAAGCTGATTTCTAGGAATAAAATATTCCTCACTTATCTAAAAAATTAAATGCGTAAAAAAAATAAAAAATAAATGAAGAAATAAAATAGCAGCACCTTTCAAACAAAGCAGCTAATACACATTTTTCCATTAAAAAAAAAATCTTTAACAACTTTCAAAACGAAAAAATAATAATTAAAATTAATAAGCTTATTAAAATAAATACATCATACCAAAAAAAATCGTTTCTTTTTCCCGTTTTGCCAAAAATAATTTTTTAAATGAATTAATGCACTTACCAAAATAAATAAAAACAATAAAATGTCAACTTAAAGAAATAATTTTCATTTCAAAAAAAAAAATCGTCTGCGCATATCTTTATGCAGAAACATAAATGACGAGTTTATTTGCCGAAAACTGAATACCTAAATTAAAACTTTAGCGTGAAAATAAAAACAAGTCATATCAACAATAAGTATTTCACAGTTAAAACCATAGCTGCGGAGTCGGAGTCAATCTCATTTTGAGATAAAGGAGTCGGAGTCGAATATCCAAGAAACGGAGTCAGTCATTTGTCCTCCGTGTATAAATTTTTGCCAAAGCTACGAAGTCGGGGAGTTGGAGTTCGATTAATTGTCGGGCACAGGAGTCGGAGTTGGAGTCAGGTACCCCTAAATTTTTGGAGTCTGAGTCTGGAGTTTGGCGTCAAGATCTATTTCCAACAAAATTTGTTTGAAGTAAATCTGCCTTCAAGTACAGAATCTACATTGACTTTCAGTTTCCCCATAGGTGCTAATGTTAAGGGATTTGAACTGTTCAAAATTGAACGGAAAATTGTTCAAATCAAAAAGATATTTTATATACAAGTTTTTTCATTAAAAGCTTTTTCCTACAAAGTTTGTTTGAAGCAAATTTGCCTCACAGTTCGGAATTGCCTTGAATTTCCCTGCAAGCGCTAATGTTAAATTTTTTTGAACTATTCAAAATTGGACAAAAAATAGTTCAGATCAAAAAATGAAATGTGGGAATGAGGTGTCCTTGACGAGATCTTTCGAACAAAAAAAAAGGTCTTTCGAATCGGACTATTCATTCAAAAGTTATTGGGGGGGGGGGGGGAGACAGACTGACAGACGTTTTCCCCCTCTAAATACCCTACTTTCCAATTTTTAATTTTTCGATATTTAATTATTTTATTTATTTTTGACATTTTTTTTGTTTTTTGCGATATTTTTAAGATTCATTAAGCCGTCTTTGATGCTTTTTTCTTTTTCTGACTTTTACTGGGAAAGTAAGCTAAAAATGGCTTCCAGAGAGTGTTCCCAAAAGTTATATGAACACTGGCAGAAGTACATAGTCCCTCAAGGTGACCATTTGAAGGTGGATGTGCTTCGGTAATGTGAACTATTCTGGGTAAGGTTTTATATAGCTTGTCCCCCGAACTTTTGGATCGTACTACGTACAATCTATATAGGTTGTAGTTATGCTTTTCCTTTTTTGACTGCTGTATGATGAAAGAAAAAGAACAACACCAAAAAAAAAAGAGAAAAGAAAGAAAGAAAGAAAAAAAAACGGAAAGAAAAACAGACTGTTTTATAACCAATTGTTTTTTTTTTTTTAAATTGAACAGATAACTAATATTTCAGTAATATTGTAATAATGTATGGATTTAGGTATATTAAACATAGTTTAAAAACATTAAATTATGTTGTTTAATCATTCAAAAAAATAAATAAATAAAAATATGAAACTGTTAACAAATTACGTAATTAAAGTGGAAAGATTGCACATAGACATTTTTTTATAGTCATCAAATTAAACAAAAAAGGTAACAGATAAATTACAATATCAAATCAAAATAGGAATATTTTTATACTTATTTAAAATTTATGAATAGAAAAGTTTGCATTTTTCATAAAAGCTATAACAGTGACATAAATTTTGCTGAAAAAAAGAAATAACCTTGAAAAGAGCGAGGTTCTTAAAACGCAGCTACAATAAACGAACTCGGTATTTACACCAAGTTAATAACTGAATACATATACTATTTGATCTGATGTTTGCACACATAATATTGAACAATTTGATTGTTTAATCTTTTATGAAGCTTTACAAACAAATTCAAATTATTTTTTTCAATTTAACAATAATTTTCTGAAATTTAAAAAACTGCATAATAGAAAATACAAATACAAAAGTGACGACCAGCAACAGGCTCTGGGCCCAGCTAGACTGGTCCTAGTCAATTTACAATCCCCAGTGAAGATCAATGGCCCTCTTAAAACTATCTACACCCTTGCTCATTACCACCTCTTCCGGTAAACTGTTCCAAGGTTCCACTACCCTGCTAAAATAATAATTTTTCCTAACATCCATGTTAGCCTGAGATATAAATAGCTTAAAACAATGACCCCTTGTCCTGTTTTCAGTGCTAAACTTCAGCCCCGTAACATCTTTCATTTTAATAAATTTAAACAACTGAATCATGTCCCCTCGATCTCTTCTTTGCTCAAGACTGTACATTTTTAGCCTTCTAAGCCTGGAATCATAGTCTAAGTGAGAAAGTCCATATATTAGCCTTGTAGCTTGCCTTTGAACCCTTTCCAATACATTAATGTCTTTCTTAAGATAAGGAGACCAAAACTGAACAGCATACTCCAAATGAGGTCTTACCAAACTTCTATATAAGGGCAGAAGAACTTCTTTAGATTTGTTTGAAATAGATTTATTGATAAACCCAAGCATCTTATTGGCCTTGTTACTAGCAATGCTGCACTGTTGGCTAAACTTTAAATCCTGACTTATTAAGACCCCCAGATCAGTAACTTTGTCTGCCTGACTAATGACTGAACCTTGCAAATAATAACTTGTACACTTATTTCCATGCCCTAAATGTAGCACTTGACATTTCCCAACATTAACAGCCATACCCCATTTATCAGCCCACTCCGTAATATGATTTAGATCCTCTTGCAGCTGTTTTGCTTGTTCTTCATTTTCTACAGTCCCCATAACTTTGACATCATCAGCAAAACAATTCATGTTCCCAGAAATATTTTTGTGAATATCGTTCATAAAATACTTGAAACTTTTCTATAAAAAAACAAAAAACTTATGATGCAAAAAAGATGGCGCATTACGAAACATAGGTGAAACAAGTATGAGAAATATCAAAATGACATTTCTTGACCAAAGAAATGCTTGAAAGGACGAGGTAGGGTTAGGGGGGTCACCCTCTGATTTTGGAGTAAATCACACTTCAGCCAAAACCTCGGCCTCATTTTTTAAGGACAGAACTGCTACCACCAACGCCTCGGAAGAGTTTCTGAATCTACTTCAGCACTTCCGAAAAAAAAAAATTTCAAAAGACCCTTTGATTTAAGAATTATGTCACCATTCAAAACGTTTTTAATCAATTTCTTACATTAATGCTCTAAATTCTTTCTAAACCATAGATAAAGTTTGAAAAAAAAAATCTCCAATTTTATGAATGGTGTTAGTTTTAAACAACTCAGAAGTACAACTAGAGTTTCATTTCAGAAGTTGAGGGAGTGGGAGGAGGAGCACTCAAGTGTGCTCGAAAATTTAAAAAATAGTCGTAAAAATAGAGTTTAAAATAATCATAAACATTGAGGAGAAAAACCCTCTCAAAACTTGCACCCGAGTTTGTTTTGACGTGCAGTGGCGGATTTAAAATATAGCAAATGTTTGAATTGTGCGAGAGGCCCCATAACCATAGGAGTACCGTAGGAGTTACAAAAATGCCCATGATAAATATTTTACAACTTCTGTGATAGAGAAATAGGGCCCCAAAATGTATTTCGACAGGCCTCAAACTTGTAACTCCGCCGAAGCAATACAGAAAAGACTGCATTACTCTGATTCATATTACAAATATTGAAAAATTAAAAATTAACGTCAGCTCAACGAGAATCTAATAAAATGACACAAAAACAGGTTTCGCCATCTCATATTTGTTTCCATGGTCTCCAATTCGGCAATATATCACCAAATGATCATCAGTCTGAGATGCTATATTGGTTTTGCATTGAAATAAGTAATTAATAGTCACAAAAAAATGAGTAAACAGGCTTTTCAGAACACCCGATTGAAAACAAAAAGGGGAAGTGCACAACTGGAATGTACGCAGACCCCACATACGAAATTTTAACCTTCTACAGATTATCATTTTTGAGTTATGACTTATAAGAGATACATACGTACACCCTGCTGCAAGAAATAACGCAATAATTAAATTTTTTGGTACCTGAATGCAGTATTAAAAACTCTTTCAGAGGTGACTAAAATATAAATTCATACTGAAATTTAAGCAAACAATTTTATATAAAAACAGTAACTCTCTTTACTTTGTATTAAAAAGTAAAACAGCGAAAGTTCTTTATTTTTTCAAAAACATCGGTCAATTCCATCGGCTTTTCGATACTTTTTAAGGTCGATGGGCCAATGTTTCCTGCAAGTTAACATTTGCCGCCGATGCCTAAATTGTTGAACCATCGGCGCCGATGCATCGGTCGAGTCCTAGAGGACACCAGATCTCATTCCTTTTTAATCTTCATCACACCAATATTGAATTAGCAATGAACCAAACCCTCTATATTAAAGAGCTGAAAATGTACTGCATGATTATTCGCCAATACCTTAAATTTCGCTTGATTGTAATCCACTTGAACGGTGGAAAATCCATCATGGATAATCTCCATATTGGCAAATTTTAGCCAAAAGTTATCTTTGTTCTCAAGCGTTAAGTGTACCTTCAGAGAAAATTTTTAGCTCAGATGGAAGCATTATAAGCAAACAAAGGTCTTCCCCAAAATATGCAGAAATATAAATTTGTTTTAACTCATTAAAAAACATATTGTTTTACAAAGTTAAGCACTAACCACCAGGGGCAGATCTAGAGTGGGCCATGGTCCCTCCCAAAACCTTGTGATTGTAGAGATTTTTTTAAGAAAAAAAAAAAGAAAATTGAGCGATAACAAAATGTAACACGTTTTACTTTAAAAGAAATTTAGGTCTTAATTGGGAGAGAAATTATCCCTCTCCTCAAAACAAAACTAATAATTCCAAAATTTTGCTCCATCATTTGCATCATTTCCTGATAAAATAAGTACATAATTCCTTCATAAAACCACTAAAAAATTGCAGTTGATCTTAATATCTTTATGTTTAGGGTAATTTTTAATTAAAACTTTATTGGATGCTTTAAAAATTAACCTAAATATAGATATTAAGATCAACTGCAATTTTTTTAGTGTTTTAATCAAGAAATTATATACAGTGGCGGCCGCTTATATGAATCACACGTTTGTTCTAAACAGTCATAAAGGGGATAATTTAATGAAGCTGGATTTTGTTCTGTTTTTGATGATATGATTTCATTAAGGCAGTTCATTCAATAAACCACTGATTCAATTAACCCACGTCCACTGTACTTACATAATTTCATACTTTTTAGTGGGAACCACGCTTATAGAAATAGTATTAAAACAAAAAAAAAGCATTTTTTATACTTTATTTTAAAGCTTTTTGGTTTTAAAATTTATTTGAGGTGAAAATTTATGTTAAGTTAAAACATATTTTCTTGTTACTAGAACTTATAAGAAGAAAAAAAAAGATATTGACTTTCATTTTAATGTAAATGTATTACGCATAAAGGGAAAATAGCTTTTTTTTCCCCTCTCTCTAATCTTGTTCCAGTATTGCTGGGTCTTATGCTCAAATTTAAAAGCAATTTGTCCAAGTATTTAAAAAAAAAAAAAAAAAAACCTGACTGAGCCAGAAATGTAGAATTAAGAGGGCAAATTGAAACCCCACTTTTTTTAAGTATTGCTGGTTTGTATGCTCAAATTTAAAAGCAACTTTGTTCAAGTATAGTATTTCATGAGGAAACTATTGCACACATTTTGTGTGATTGTGATGTTTTTTCTGCCTACAGGTTTAAACACCTTGGTCGCCACTTACTCAAACCTTGAGAGATCTACAATATTCCCATTAAATACCTGCTGATTTTTTCTTTGACTACTGGTTTGTTTTAAACACTTCTGTTTGGGGTTTAGTACAATAGACTTCTGGTTGCAGTGCTTGGCTCTACTGAGCCTCGCTCCCTCCTTCATTTCATTTCATATAACCCCCTTTCTTTGTGTGTGTGGGGGGGGGGGGTAAAAAGAAAGCTTTTAAAATCACCCACAAATATATGCTTGCTTAAGTTCAGCCTCGAAACTGATTTGCTACATTGACAATTCATTTATTAATTTTTCCATTGTTTATGGCCACAATTAAAAAGCAGAAGTATTTTAAATTTGTAATTACTATTATTTTTCAATTTTTTTGGCAATAATTTAGAACTGTAAGTAAAATGCAGGGATTATGACAGATCATGGCCACACTAGATGGCGCTGACGCTTAATGGGCCTCAACAATTTATGACTATTCTGTGTTAAACCGATGCAACTATGATTCACTTATGCATCTACCAATCAATGTCAATGTTCTAAAGTTCTTTGTTGCCTTGATTTTCAGCTATTGTCACGGCCTATAAGAATTAATAAGGCCATGGACAGATAATGTACGCTAAGAAATAGTCTTCAATAATAATAAAGTACTTTGGTGTCAGCACCCAAATCCTGATCTTTCTTTTTACATCATCGAATATAGCCTAAAATGCATTTTTAGGACCAAAGGACCTTATTTTTAGGACCTTAGTTTTCCAAAATTACTCGGCAACATTTTTGAGGGAGATTCTTAAATCCATCCCCCTCACCTAACGTCTTTAAAGATAACATAAAACTGAGTTTTTTAAAACTTCAGTTTAATAAAACTTCTGTGGATTTGTTCAAAAATTTTGAATTTCCCTTCCAAAAAATCTGCTAGATTCACCACTGCTAACCACTCTTAAAATACAGCAAAATCTCTCCTAGTGGCCACCCCTCTAATACAGAGTTTTTAATTCCTTGACTGTAAGGCATTAAGCCTATTGTATAAAAAACCTCTTTTGTATGATTAAATGCAGACACAGATACTATACTGGGAGCCATTTACATGGATATACTACAGTTAAACCTCCCTTAACGGACACTCCCGAATAACGGGCACCTCTAATTAACGGACATTTTTGCAAGTCCCAATCCCTCAATATAGGCCATTCCATGTAATTCACTCTGAATAACGGACACTCCGAATAACGGACAGTTATTTCACAAAAAATTTCCCTTGCCATCGTAGCACTTCCGTTTTTTTTTTTCTTTTCATAGAATATCTTAGTAACTACTTGCATTACAAAGCTTTTCATCCTCCACAACTGATAACCCCCACCCCCCCTCTCTCCCGTCATTTCCTTATCACTGTTTCTTGGAATTAAAAGGGTGGTAAAGAGCAGAGGCAGCGATTGGGCTTAAAAGTTGGGGACAGAAAAAAAAAGAACAAAAAGGCATGGTACTTTTTGCGGGCAGCAAAAAATGAAAAAGAAAATAAAAGTCATAATTTTGTAACGGCTAGTTTTGAGAGTATTGAAGCAGATAAGTGAAAACTGATGTCAGTCTAACAATTAACGTACGTTTTTCTTAAGATTTTAATGAATTTTGTACACATTAACTATTCAAAAGTTACGATAAAAAAGAGGAAATTGGGCGCTTTTTCTAACTGGGGCTCTCAGGAGATGCAATTGAGCAGACCGGCGCCGGTAGTAGTCGGCTTTATGGCGCCGTGGTTTCGTTGGGTTGTTTAATTTTTAGACATGAAAAAGATTTGCCCATATTCAAGGTCATATTGCCAACTGTCAATCATGCATCATGCAATAGTGATACTCGAGATAAAATAAATAAATTAACCATAAAAAGTGTGTGGGGGGGGGGACTGCTCCGCCAAATCGCCGCCGTTGGTAATGCAAAAAAAGAGATGTCAAACTGTTTTAACTGTTTACTTTAATTGATTAAATGCTTTTTAAGACAAGTGTGTGCTGTCAGTATACCTTTATTAAGAAAAAGCAGGTTAATTACACTTGACGTAAAATGTAGTAAACCTTTCGCAATTGTTTCGATTGTGTTCTAAAAAGGGAACAACAGCCCATTTTGAAAAAGGTAAATTAAGTAGTTCCTCCTAATAGCGGACACCTCCCAATAACGGACAAAACTTCTGGTACCTTGACTGTCCGCTATTGGGAGGTTTCACTGTATTTGTTTTTGCAGGCAAATAATTTCAGGAATAAAAAATAATTTTGAGAATAAAATAAAAGGAAAGTTTATGCCACATAGAATGAAACTTTGTTTTAACGGATAGAAAGCTGCTCTGGTGAGGAATTTTACAGACATTAAAACTCTATTTTTCTGAAACACTTCATGCAATTTTCGGCAAAGCACAAGCTTGATGTTGCAAAGTTATAAAAAATAAGATTTTTATTAAATGAGTAATTAATTCTGAAAATTTAGTCCAAGTCCTGAATAAGTCAATTCTTTCAGAGCACTCATTTTGAAGCCAGTTTTCAACAAAAATATAAAACAAAAAACCTGATTTTCGTAGTATACAAATAAAATTAGACAAATTTCACAGAAAATGGCAGCAAGAATTTTTTGGCTGGTTTTTTTAATGTATGTTTTTGAACTAAATCTCAAAATGCAAGGACTGATTACACACTTTGTAGTTTTTTAACGTTTTCAAGGAACTTTTTTTTATGTCAAGCAGTTTTCAAGGTTTTTTTTAAAGCAGAAGAACAATGGTAGTGAAAACAGCTTCAGAGTTAGTAAAATGTGTATTGAAAACATTAGTTAAAATTATATTTTATGCTCCAGAGACTAAGAATAACATTACAACTGGATTTTCTTTTAGAAGGACAGCTTCTTTGTTTTTGTTCAATAAGGAAAAAAGAATTAAGCTGCAATGATCATTGTTCCCCGAAATTTGGATGTTTGCATTGCAAAGTGAGAGTGCATCTTTTTTATGTCACAGTCGCAACATGCACAAAATTGGTATTTTTTAATACATAAAATCTTGTTTAGAAGGTTGATATTTCATATGAAGATACATAAAGGTTACTTATATTCAAAAATGCCAAAATTGAAAGCAAAAGTTAAAATTCCTCAATTAAAGGGTACAAATGTTCACACAAATGTCACACCAGCAACAGTGGATTGAGTAAACTACAGACCAGAGTTGTTTATGGTTCAGTTAATTGATTTGAATTTGTTTAAACTCATGAAAAATTGCAGATACCTCTTTGTCCTAAGCAACCAGTTGTATAAGCATCACCACCAACTTGTCCATTTGACACTGAATTTATCCTGCAACATAAGCATACATTTTTCATTGCAATAGAATTACATAACTGCATTTACCACAGGAAACTCTCTACTAATTTGAGAAATACAAATGATATATGATGCACCTACAAAGTTTTGGCATGGACAAATTAAAGTTGTCACTTCTCAAAAAAAGTGAAAAAATAGGAAACATTTTTGAAATAAAAACTTTTAAAAACAAATTTTATGAGAGAAATCAGTTTAGACCTTTATTGATGAAAATGTGAAGGATTTTTAAAACAAATATAAAGACTTAAAGGAAAATGCCCAGATTTTATTTTTAGTACAATCAGAGGTGATTCTGCTGAAAAAGGGGAAAAAAGGAAATTTATGCGTAATAAAGTGCATACAAATTGCAAAATGACTAAAGTCAATTTGTTGGACATTTTATGTGGGAGAACAACTGAAAAAAAAAAAAAAAAAAAAAAATTCAAACTAGATATTATGCTTAGTTTCTTGAAATGGTTAAAAACAAAACAAAAAATCACTTTTTCTAACTATCTATACAACTTCTCCTATTTTTATTCTTAACTCTTCAAAAAATATTTACTAAATTTCATGTGGTTGATATAGCATGTAGAAATGTAGTGTTTAGGGAAAGATTATATTTTGTCCTTAGCAGAGTTTAGTTTGGCAGAAAAAAAAGGATATATTTTTATTTTGGTTCCAAGATTCCAGAATTTGAATTTTGGAAATTGTGGTGCAATTTTCCACCTTTGAATATGTTTTAATCAATCAAAACTAAGCAAATGTCCTACATTTCAATTAACTTCTGAAATTAAAGCTAGATCTAAACTTTACTTTCAGTTGAAAGATATTAGAGATGGATCCTGCAGGGGTCTGGCCAGAGGATATTTGGGTCCATTAACGGACCCTTCACAAAATTCCAATCAACCAAAACGGACCTTTCACAAAATCTCGATCAACCAAAACAGACCCTTCACAAAATTCTGATAAACAAGATCGGATCTTTCACAAATTGTTTATTGAAAGAGCAAATGTGAAAGCAAAATAATGCATATTTCTGTGTATAAACCGATAATTTTTGGAACCTTTTCTGAAGTCAAATTAGAGGGATCAGCTTATACAAAATCGCCTAATTTTGCAAAAGAAAAAAAAAAAAAAAAACGGCACTCCTGCGATGCTCCTGCAAACGATAAATAATTGCTACTGCCAAATAAATATAATGCTTGTTGTTTGTTTTATCACAGCTAATTAGCAGCGGTGTTGTTGTAAGCTTTTCTGAAAAGGCGTTGGTAAGCACTTTTCTCCCCACTCATGATTTAATAAACAATAATAATATATGCCTGCGAAATGAGCTTAAAACTGCAAAGGGATAGTAAGTGTGGGGGAAAAATATGGATCGCTTCAGATAGGGTTACCAACTTCAAAATTATCACCACTTAAGAGTCTGGCGTTGAACCTTTATAATGAATTGATTAGAAAAAATTCTCATCATTTTACCAGCTTGTCAATATTTGCGTTTTTAAGGTGCGGTGCGATGTTTAACTGTTATTTTGGGAGAAAATTATATGAGTTTTGATTTTTCGATGATAACAAGGATGATTAACAACTTTAAATAAACTTTTAATTACCTTTTTTTTTTTTTTTTTTTTTTTTTTTTTTTTTTTTTTTTGTTCTTTAGATGTCTACCCTTTGAAAAACGCAATCTTTTAACATCCGATATGAGAATTATATTTTGTTCTTTTTTCAAACTAACTTCGCTTTATTAGGATGCAAATAAATGAAAAGTCTTTTTATTTTTGTTAGAACTCTCATTTCAAGTTTTTAAAGCAAAATTCCAATATATTTTATGAGGATAGATATAGATGGTTTATTTTTTATTTTTTTTGCTTAAACTGTGTCCACAGTTATTAATGAAATGTTTATGATAGGACTCTAAACTGCAATTTTAAAATAATTTTATCAAAAATATTTCTTTTACAAGCCGTTTTTATACTTTTGATGCCTTCACTTTAAGAATTGCGATCTCTTTGCATCTGCTATGGGATTCCAATTTTTCGAATTTTTGATGTTTATTACGCTTTGTCAAGAGGTAAACAATTAAAATATCTTTTTATTTTTGTAAAAATCACGGAATTTATAAGTTTTAAACGAAATTCTGTGCTTTTTAAGAGTGTCTTGGGTCAAAAAGTTAAAAATGCTGACAATTGTCTGAATTTTATTTTATTTATTTATTTATTTTTTGTTACAAATATTTCAAATACTGTACAGAAATGTTTCTAGTATAATTTAACATAATGTAGAATGGTAGATAAATGTTGATACTTAAGAGAGCGATGCCCCCCCCCCTCACTAAATGTCCAGAACGATATAAAAAACACTCCAGAATGATATTCTCGACATAGAAGAGGAAAACACTTAACTTTAAGTTTAATTGAGCAGTTTGTGCCATCTCTAAATTCTAAAATTTCGTTTTAGCAAAAATTTTTTTTTTTTTTTTTTTTTGCGAAATAATTTGATTTTTCACAAAATTAATTCTTTTTTCACAAAATTATTTTAATTTTTCACAAAAAACCGACCCTGTGAAAAAACCTGGACAGACCCCTGTCCTGTCCAACCACAGATTGCATGGAATTTTCAAACGTCCAGATAAGATCTATGTGAATAAGGGGGAAAAGTAAAAATTTGTTGCGTGTATTCGGCTCATTTGAATGAGACTCTGCTTCTGCAAAAGCCGACATCGGTAAAAAATCATAGATTCGTCCATTTCCGGCTGTAAAATGGATGTTTGTCTTTAGATACAATCCGTAGTCAGACAGTACATTGGTTCCTTACAGTAGAGAACAGAACTTTTATTTTGTTTCCATGAACATGGAAAGTTTTAAATCTTGATTCAAGGAAAATAGTATTCCAAAATATTAGTCTACACTTAGGAGACAATTGCTGAAAGTTCTGAAGGCAGTCCTGAGAAGGATGAAAAAAGATAGCACATTTTAATACATGGGTGCTGTAAATAGAACAGGAAGAGAGGAAATCTTACAATTCTCTTTTATTGCTATTTTCAATCATAAGGCAAAACCTTATGATTGAAAATAGCAGGAAAAGAGACGAAATTGAAAAGAGATTACACAAGACAAATACAAAAAGTGAGAGAAAGAGGGAGAGAGAAGAGGGAAAAAATGGATCAACATCGGGGATAACACTACAACACATGTCTTTTTTTCATACTTAGTCTCAGTCTCAAATTTACCTGCTACACACACAATACCACAGAATGGAAACAAATTGTGAGGAAGAAATAGAGAAATAAAAAAAAAAAAAAACGGAAAAACAGAGGAACATGACAATGAATCGTGAAATGGCAGATCTGAAGAAGAATCTCTTGCCTGGTGTACAAAATTGACGATACAACATAAAAGATGTTTTTATGAACAAAAAAGGGGGGGGGGTGCAGAAGCAAAATTACTCTGTTAGAAAAGAAACTTACTACTGGCACGTGATGATCAAACTCAAGGGAAAATTTTGACTGTACTAGGGATCAGCTTAGTTCAAATTTTTTATTGTATCTATTAAATTACATTATTTAAGTTTTAATCCACTCAATTCCCTACTTCTTTAGCTTCTGATGTTTGTATGATGAGAAAAAAAGGTAAGACATGAGGACCAAAAGATCAATAATGAATGCATAATCAGGAATCAATTAGGCACAGGGAAATCAATCAGGAATCAGGCACAAATTGGGTCTGCATTGCCACCCATTCCCAAAATCCTAAATCTCAAAACTGCCCCTCCACAAAATTCTATATCGTAAAAGCCACCACTTCACAAAATTCCATGTCTTAAAATTAGACCATTCTCAAAATTTCATTTGTAAAATCAGACCTGTCATCACTTTTGAGCTTGATCACTTGGTCTAAAATCAAAACATCGGGGGGGGGGGGGGGGGGGGGGGACCCTCCAGCTTCTAAATCACTCTCAGTGAAGTCCTTTAAGGTCAATGGCTTCAGATTAGATTTTTGATAGCTAAACATACTCAGATATGGTATAACAGGATTCTTTTCAACAAAAATAAATGAAAAATGGACAAAAAAAAAAGTTCCTTTTATCAGAAATAAAAAAGTTCAAGGTTTTTTTTTTTTTTTTTTTTTTCACAAAATGCAGACCTTCAAGGGGCGTTCAAGTGAAACCAGGTCATTAGTGTAAAGTAATGGCAGTGATTTTATTAACTCAAAAATAGTCGCCAGAATTGTTGGCATATTTATCCCATTGCGACACTAGGCGGTCAATTCCACCCTTGAAGAAGCCAGTAAGTTGCCTATCAGATCCAGGACCGAACCCAATCAAAACACTTCGTTATCCATTGTGATATGCACGATATCCGGTGTGTCGTCTGAGAATAGCTTGTTTTAGAGGTCCAAAAACCATGAAAGTCACACAGTGAAAGGTTCACGGTGGATTTTCCAGCTCCAACGTTTCCCACCGAAACTACTGCAATGTCATCTTCACCGCATTGGCCATCCGCCATGTGAACGCCTTTGTACAACATGCCTGGCCGTTTCCACTTAATGGCTCGTCTAAGGCTCTGTAAAGTGGCTAAACAACGCTGGGCATTGATGGTGGTTCCCCGTTTTGGGAACTTGACAAGCAGTTTTGTAGTAGACGATAACTTGTGTGACCACCTTCTCTTACGTTAAACCACACTGTCACTGTGCAACATGAAACGTTGTGCATGTGTCAGTCTCTCTATCAATAGAGGGTGTCTCTATACATACAATTATGTGGCATTGTCTAACGTCTAATGTGAAGTTAGATGCACTGACCTGGTTTTATTGGAATGAACCTTCTAAAACTAAAAATCTGGATTGACTCCTAAAAACAGAATGTATAAAATTACAAACAAAGAGGTGGGCAAAGTTGAAGATGTATTTTTTTTTTTAAACTAACACTTGTGAAAATATTTTGTAACAAAACAGAAAACTGAACTTTTTAACTCTACGAGTAGAGCTACAAAGTTTTAAAACTAATGTCTTAGAGTGGATGAATGACAAGAATTATAGAATCATGTTTTATTAGAAAAATATTTAAACTTACATGAAAAGAGAAATTGTACCAATGACACCACAAACATGATATGCGTGATTAAAATCTTCCATCTCAGGGTATCGAGCAGCAATGTATATAATGATCCACCATCCTGTGAAAAACTACAAAACATAGTTTACTATTACAATTGTCACTTAGAAAATTAACAAAATCTTCATTTAAAAAGACAAAAGATTGAAAAATAAAATGCACAAAAAATAGGAATTGCAAAAACTGGAGGGTACACTTCGTTTCGACTTGTTTCACAGACATTTAACCCTTCAAGCGGCCGTGACGTAAAATTCCTTCACCCAGCGATGTATCGAAGAGCGGCCGTGTCGAAAAATTTCGCCATGAATATTCTTCCATAGAATTTTACGCCGCAGCCGTTCTTGAAGCAGAATATTCAAGGCCAAATTTTCCGACACGGCCGCTCTTCAATACATCGCTGGGTGAAGGAGTTTTACGTCACGGCCGCTTGAAGGGTTAATAATTGGAAGAGACAGAGCTTCATAAATGAATAAAATATTCAAAATTTAAAATTTCTTTATTTTTATCTTCACTTTTTATCTTAAGAATAAAATACTGAAAAAAATTATAATTCATATAATCATAATTAATATCTAATTAAATTTAGTTAATGTAACATTGGATAAAAATGAAACAACGTTTAAAAGCACAAAAATGATAAAAAAGTTTATAAAAACGCAGACATGTTTCGGAGGCAATAGCTTCCTTCCTCAGTGGAAATGTACAAATGGATGAATCAGGTCAAGGGAAAATTTAAATTGCATAACCGAAAAACATTGACCAATCAGCTATCAGTGAGTGCTAAGGCAAAATATGACATATTCTAACATGTAAGATTGAATAAGATTGGAGAAAAATGCGGAACAGCAAAAGACTCATTGCAAAGATTATTTAAGTTTTTATGAATGTAAAAGATTCCAGAAAATCTAATTCATCTACTGTTTTAGGTCTGCAAATGATCTTGGCTTCCGAAAAGAGAAAATTGTGCCCTGTGTCCCAACAATGTTTAGCAATTGAAGATTTGTTCAGTTCCTATTTTTTAACGTGGTTTTCAATGTTCTTTCTCTCTTTTTAGAAATATTTTTAGAGAGAATATTTTTAAAAGATGGACAGATAAAAAGTAATGTATTACAGTTAAAAAACTAAAAATATATTTAAATAATAAATATTTTGTATTGAGTTTTAAAAAATCAACTGAACTTTTTTTAGCAATCATGTTAAATATTGAAAGATGCATTAAAAAACCCTACAAATTTCCAGAAAATAATTTTCTTTTCAAATTGAAAATTCATTATTTTAATAAATTTACATTATTTTTTGAAAAATAGATGTCATACTTGGCTTGGTTAACAGAAACCTTGGTTAATCAAAGCTTGGATAATCGAGGTTCTATTGCATTTAGTTTTTTAAACAATATTTAATATTTCCTATATGGGCAGTTCTCAAAAGGTGGGAACAAAAAAGTTAACTTTGAGCAATTTCAAAAATTTTTGAATTTGATATCAATTTTGCTTTTATTCTATAGTATGCATACCTAGAACACAATATATGAACATGAAAAGACAGCAGGTATTTGTAAAAATTGTTAATCAGCAAATTAAATCAGCAGTCTGTAGGTAACAGATTTTGGACATTGTTGGCCTGTAGGTAACGGATTTTGGACATCATCATAATGTAAGTTTCACCATTTTTGACAACTGTTAATCTGATTTTTAACTTTTCCAATGAAAATTTTATTTACTACTTTTTGAATTTTGCAATTTAATGATAAAGAGGATATTAATGATGTACTTGAATGGCTATACATACTGCTCTTTACAAATAATAAAGTTTTGGAATGATTTTGAAGAAGTTGATGAAAGGTAGAAAAAAGCTTCATGGAAATAATTATACAAACTTGTAGTTTGATTTATTGGGACAAATAAGGAATAAAAATAGAGACAAATAAATACGACATATATATTTTTAAAGGAAAAATAAACAAAATATGCTTTAAGAAAGAATGTAAAAAATGACATCAGTTTTAATAATGAATATTTTTTCTAATGTCATAAGAATTAAAACGATGTCTAAAAAAAATTATTGAAAAAAAGAAATTCGTATTTCTATTTGGAGATCGTTAAATTATGTTTAAAAGAAAGAAGAGAAAAGAAATTCTAAAATAATAAAAGCGGCGGGAAAAAAAATTTGCTAGTGCAGGTGATAAAGGCGCCAAAACTGGTGCAGCTGACGATTAACTACATTTGTCAAACTATAATCCCCCTCCGGTAACCTTTAGCTTTTCGTGTACTATGTTGTCGCCAACGGAGGTTTGCTTGGCGATTTTCGCGCAAAATGGCTTTCGTTCGATCATAACCAGCCATTAGAGCTTAGAAGAAAATTATTTTTCTTCTAAGATACTGCATAAAAGCTTATGAAAACACTTTTAAACAATTGAAAACTGATTCTGAGGATCGATAAATGGGTACGTCCACAGCAATTGAACCTTTTTTCACAAATTTTTTTTTTCATGAAACCTCAAGTGTTATACACCATTTTAATCCTCAGAAATTGATGTTACTGAAAATGTAACTTAAATTTCCACATAGATAAATATACAATGAAAATTTAATGGGAATTAAGATCACTCAATTTTATTTCCACTAAGGCTTAAAATGTTGATTTTGTAAAACTGACTAAGGATCTCCCTTTTTTCAAAAAAAATAGATACTTTGCATTTAATTTAATAGAGTATAATCTTATTTATCATATGTATGTAGTTAAAACATTTTTATTATTAATTAATAGCTAATTTCAAGTGCTTAATTAGTAGTCAATACATGCATGTCACAAGAGTAACAAAAACATATCAAAGCTTTAATTTTGAAAAAACTTTTTAAAATTTTCACTTCAAACTTCATATTTTCTGATTTGTTAATATCAGACACATTTTACACTAAATATTTCATTTTTTTAATCCATAGATTAAGCTCTGGGGTGATGTCAGAAGAGTAACATTTTACTGTCACAAGAGTAACATTTTGTTCTCAGTAGGTTGACTTCTAAGTAATACTAAAATGAAATCAAATAAATAAGATCAAAATAAAAATAAACAACAATCCTTCAAGTTGAGTAGTTATCTTTCTGATCAGAATAATTCTGAAGTATTTAATTAGACACTTAATCAAGGTGATTAATTCTTAATTATACTTCATCAGTGGATCAATTCTTCAAACACATTATACTTTTAATTATGCTATTAGTATATATTTTCATATACTTTCTAATTGTGTTTTATTTGGAATGTATGAAATATCAGGTTTAGTGAAACAGCTTCATTTTGGTTTCAACAAGAAGTCTGTTTGCAATGGAGGAAATAGCTCAAAATAAGAGAAAAAATGCTGCAGAGCGTCAGAAATTATGGAGGCAAAGGCACAAAAATGAAAAAGAATATTTGAAGATGAGAAAGAAGCAAAACAAAACATATTATGATAAAGTGAAAGGATTGATATCAGAATCTGAAAAGGCTTTGGCAAGAGAAAAGGCGAAGCTTAGGCAGGGGTCGATCCAGGTTTTATTTTTTGGGTCCCCATTTTGTGAAAATGCAAAATATTTTTGTGAAATTTCGTTATTTTTGTGAAAAAGCAAAATATTTTTGTGAATTTTCTTTATTTTTGTAAAAAAAGACCTTCTCGTGATTTTTTTCTTGGAAAAGATTATATTAAAGCATTTTTAGGTGTTGTATCGTTATAGAAAAGCCTTAGACATGTTTCAGGGGTGATTGCAAGTTCTTGAAGAATACCTGAAAGCTGTCAAGAGGAAATGCGCTGGGGGAGGGGGGAAGTAAGACCCCTAACATTTTATTCGTAATTTGACACATACATTACATTTATTGCTTTTTACAAATATACATGTGCAAGGCACACTTTCATAAGGTGAAAGTCTCACAACAGATTTCCTGTTTGCTCCTCTCAAATACTTTTAGAGCAATGAAAATTGCACATGCTGCTGAACGTAATGATAACTCCTAATAAATACAATATGAACAGACTCAAAGATATCCCATATTTCTTAACACAGAAGTGAAATACTCATTAAAGATTCCATGTATGTGTTTAAAAAACTTAAAAGTAATAAAAACCCAAAATAATACTGCACCAGCATTCAGCGTTTATTTTTTTGACTTTTGACGTTCTTACAGAGTAGGTATTTCGTTTAAAACTTTGCAATTTAATGATGTTAATAAATATTTAAGAAATTTTATTTGTTTGCCTCTTAACAAGGTACAGTAAACATCAAAAATGCGAAAAATTCGTTTACCATGGCCGATGTAAGGAAATCAAGATCTTCAAAACAAATCAAAATATAAAAACAGCATGTAAAATAATTTTATTAAAGTTATTTTAGAATTGGATTTTGAAACTCAGCACAAATTAATACTAAATATATATTGCGTAATCAAAGTAAAATTTAAGATTTTCCTGAAAACAAGCTACCAATCACAAGTGTCCCTCTCCCGTCCCCCCTCTGACGCTCTCAAGCAAAAACACCTCACGCAGCAAGCAAAAAGATAAGAGGGGGGAAGGTGGAAGGTACACATTTGCGGTTAAAAAATATTGTGAAAAGGCTGCCTTTTTATAAATTTTTGTGAAGGGGCTGCTTTTACGACGCGGAATTTTGTGAATGGGGCCGCTTTTGCGATGGGGAATTTTGTGAATGGGGCCGCTTCTGCGACGCAGAATTTTGTGAATGGGGCCGTTTTGCCATGCGGAATTTTGTGAAGGGGCCGCAAAGCGGCCCCAATTTGGCGCTGGATCGACCCCTGTTAGGAAAAGAAAAAGTAGAGAATTAGCAAAAGTCAGACATGGTAATGAAACAAAGAAATCTTTAACTCCGCAAGCTTTAGGGAGAATGATGAAGCGTATAGAAAGAAAACTTCCAAGATCGCCTACTAAGAAGCTTTCTGTCATTACAAATTTAGCTCAAAAATCTGATGTAATTCTAAAAACCACCCCAGTTCCTAAAGCTAATGTTTGTTTAACTAGCACAGCGCATAAATTAGTAACCGATTTTTATCTTCGAGATGATATAAGTAGAGTTGATCCTTCAGCTAAAGCTGCATTAGTGCGGCGTAAGAAGAATCAAAACAATGCCATAAATCCTAGGCGGTATTTATTATTCACAATAAGGGAAGCTTTCCAAATATTTAAAGACACATTTCCTGACATTAAGATTGGGAAATCATCATTTGCAGCAATGAGACCTAGTTTTGTAAAACCATATAGAGGCATTCCCCAGAACATCTGTATTTGTCGATACCATGAAAATTTCGAAGAAATTTACAAAGCAATAACAGAGGTATTACCCACCTTTAATGTAGGATCACCTAAGGATTTAATAGATTTTATTTGTTGTGATACATCTTCATTTGAGAGTATGAACTCTGAATGTGTGATTTGCGAAGATAATGTAAAAATACTTTTTGAAGAAGTAGATATCCAAAATGAAGAACAGCGTATTAGTTATTTTCAGTGGAAAATCATTGCTGGACGTTTTGAGAAGATAAAAGTAACTGAAACCATCATTAATGCTTTACATGATTTGAGAAAGCAATTGTACCCTTTTCTGCTTCATTTATTCACTCAATCCTCAACTCGGGCATATTTTCAGTATGCAAAGAGCAACACAAATACTGAAAGTATTGTGTTGCAAGTAGATTTTGCAGAAAACTATACCTGCCTTTATCAAGATGAGATCCAGTCTGCACACTGGTCAAATCCGCAAGTTACTGTTTTTACGGCAGTCATATGGTGTGAAAGTGGCCAAGTGAAATCGTATGCTATTGTTTCTGATAACATAACACATGATAGATTTTCTGTAAATGCATTTATTCGCAAAATTTTAGAAGACCACCTTAAAGGAAACGCATCTGTAAAAAATGTAAGCATTTTTTCTGATGGTTGTGCAGCACAATTCAAACAAAAATACAATTTTTCTAACATGTCTTTGATTAAATCAGATTACAATTTGAACAAACTTAGTTGGACATTCTTTTCAACAGCGCATGGAAAAGGAGCTGTTGATGGAATTGGTACTGTTGTTAAAAGATACGTTTGGGGTGAAGTACGTGCTAAAAAAGGAATTGTAAGAAATGCTGCAGACTTCACAAAAATCGTTGATGGAAAAACAAAAGTCAATGTTATCCACATTTCAAACGAAGAAATCGAAACAGCCAAAGAACGTGTGTCACCTCAATGGGAAAAAGTAAAAAGTGTGAAAGGCACGCAAAAAATACATTTTGTTGAAGCAAGGCGCGATGCAATCCACTACAAGCCCTATCTGCAACATCACTCATTCATAAAATATAGATTTAATACCGAAAACATTGATGAAAAAAGTGACAATACTGATGATGACAGTGAGGTTTTACTTAGCTCAGAAGCAAAGAATGAGAAGCTGCAATGTGTTCAAAGGGTATCTTTAACATATGATGGTGCATGTTTTTATGGCATGATAACTGCTGTTATGAATGAAGAATACCAGGTTAAGTGTTTGGTCCCAACAAAAATAAAAGGAGTTTTCAAGTTTGAGCCTGATGAGCACAGTATTTGGTACAAAAAAAAACCAAATTATAGCTAACGCTGATGCTCCCACCTTAATCAACTCTCGAGGATTTTATAGAATATAATTATTTTATTATTTATTAAATTTTCCATGCCTTAAAATGTAATAAATGTTTAAAAGTTCTATTATATGAAAATAAATGTATCAAAGTATCAATTTAGTGTCTTAAAAGTGTATCAAATGTTACATTTGTCCAGAAATACTATTTTGGACAAATTGTCACAAGAGTAACGTCACAAGAGTAACACTCTGTTTTTTACAAAAGCAAGTGCAATATGTTAACTTGTAATCAGATAACTTTTTTGCTACTATCCTTTTCAAGAGCAATAATACCTTTGGTAAATCTCTGAATTTCAATCTATTATTCCTGTACAATTCACAGGACTTGTAGCTCAAACTTAAAATTTGAAATTTGCCTTTTCCATTGGTCACAAGAGTAACAAATGTTTAATCTTCTCCCAAGGGAAGCAAAATTTCTTAAATTATAATTCAAATATGTTTTTTTAAGCAAAACACACATGACTTTCTGAAATA